>NC_059286.1:3408181-3415681 GCF_017591435.1 Portunus trituberculatus
GTCTGGCATATAAAATTTCCCTATACGTCCTTCCATTTGAGTGAACGCGACCCACCACCAACAAAACCGTCGCGGGGAAGGAGATAGAAGTGTTTTGGGCAGAGAGAGAGAGAGAGAGAGAGAGAGGATCGGGCAGACGTCTACGCGTAGGTTCGAATCCCGCCACGTACAGCCTTAAAACACTTTGCCATTTGTCGAGTGGTTTAAAGTTACCTACATGTCACCATAATACCCAGGCTCTAGGTGGTTACACTCAAGATGAGCTTAGGTGGTGATATGAGCCCTAATATGGGTACCACTATAAATAAAATTGCCTGCGCCACTAATGGGCGGAAGCCGAACAGCGCTTCCCATACACTCTTCAAGTGAGCCTACAGGCGCTATAGCCTTCCAACCCTTAAATGTGCACGAGAGAGAGAGAGAGAGAGAGAGAGAGAGAGAGAGAGAGAGAGAGAGAGAGAGAGAGAGAGAGAGTCCTTAGACACACATTTCCCCTTAACGATCAATCATTCATCGTTATGGTATGATATAAATGTGTGTGTTTATACCGTCACTGTGGTATGCTGGGAGTGATTTATCGTGTTATGGAGAGGTACAGGGAAAAGGTGAGGTATGTATGAGTGGCAGAGATGGAGTGTCTTGCATAACACATTGGTTTTGTATAAGTGGGCAAAGGATTCGAGGGGAATTATACAGAAGACCTGAAAACAAGATAGGTTGCAAGATTACTATGAGGTCTACACGTGGTAATTGGAAGCATATCTATCTATTTTTACCTATCATTATTATCTGTTCCTATTTAAAGCTTCCTAATGACCCAGTATTAATAGCATGATTGATTAGTTTTCTCTTTTTTTCTTTTTTTTCTAGATTTCGAAACATATTTACCTATTTGCACTTGTCATCCTAATCCGCACGTATGTTTAACCCCTTCAGTACCATGGCGTGCTTTCATATTCATTCTAGTTACGATTTGGTGACTTTATACAGATTCAGAAAGTCATGTGGGGGATTAGAATAGTGAAGACTGTGGCTATTAATCTTCTGAACTCCATAGATCCTTCCTCATGTCAAAAAAAAAAAAAAAAAAGTTTGATTCGCATCCAAAACTGAAGGTAAAAACACGTCTCTGTACTGAAGGAGTTAAAGTTCTCTAATGATCCAGTACTAACAAATGAAAGGGGAATTAAACATATGTCCTGGCAATAAGAGAGGTTGTAAGAAAGCCATTAGGTCTACATATGGTAATTGGAAGCATACCTATCTATTTTTACCTATCATCGTCATCTGTTCCTGTTTAAAGCTCCCTTATGACTTAGTGCTAAAAACTTAAATGCTTAGTTTACTCCATGTCATCTACCTGTAAACTAACTCCTTCATATTTTTTTTCTAGATTTCGAAACATAATTACCTTTTTTTCCACTCTTCATCCTCATTTACACCTATGTTTAAACCTTCCTAATAACTTGAATGCTTAGTTTACTCCATGTCATCTACCTTGTGAACTAACTCTTCATATTTTTTTTCTAGATTTCGCAACATGCCCACCTATTTCCAAGCTATCATTGTTATCTGTTCCTGTTTGAAGCTCCCTAGTAACTCACTATTAACAACCTGATTGCTTACTTTACTCCATGTCATATACCTGTGAACTAACTCCTTCCTGTCTTTTTTTTTCTAGATTTCGAAACATAATTACCTGTTTCCACTTTTCATCGTCACCTGTTCCTGTTTGAAGCTCCTAATGACTCAGTACTAACAACTTCATTGCTTAATCTGTTCCACGTCATCTACCTGTGAACTAACTCCTTATCTTGTTTTTTTCTAGATTTCGAAACATGCCTACTTATTTACAACATCATCGTCATCTCTTCCTATTTAAAGCTCCCTAATGACTCAGTACTAACAACTTGAATGTTTTATTTATTTTTTTCCTGGGAGGGAATACCGGCGAAGGGCAACGAAAATTGTGGTAAAAAAGGCCCATTCAGGTGCCGGTCCCCAAACAAGTTGATATATTTAGAAGGGGACTCCAAGGATGGTACAGGAGTCACATTTTTTTTTTTTTTTACTTCTAAAATTTTTGTGAAGAATGTATGTGTGATTTTGTGTGAAAGAAAAAAAGTTATCTTTAGAGAGCAGGCTGTGACTCATTATCTAATTGGTAACGACCCCATATTTTTTTTTTCTAAATTTAAAATTTAACTTGAACTCATTATCTTTTTGTTCTATCCAAATTGTGACACTAAAGTCAGACCAGTGTTCAGAAACGCCTTGCCCTCTCACCACGACTATTTCCAAAGGCCACAAAGGAACGCTCGGATTCTCAAGACTGTTTTTCCTGTTGATGATGCAGAAATTTGGTTAATCTGTCACTCGCACCGTAGAAACACCCTTGGAAACTCGGGTCCCTTTGTAGAGTCTTTTGATAGTAGTGGAAGTGTGGCGCAGAAGTGTTTATGAATAAGGCCCTTTCTCCTGTGTCGCACTAAAGACTTCTATCAGATCCCCTCTTAACCTACATGAAGAGACGAGTTATGCTAAGACAGCCGGGGATGAATAGACGAGGGAGAGAGGGGTGCAGAAGGTTAGGCAGGTCTTTGTTATTCAAGGGAGTTACGATAGTGATGGTGGTGATAGTGGTGGTGGTGGTGGTGGTGGTGGTGGTGGTGGTGGTGGTGGTGGTGGTGTAACACTGGTAGAACAAATAAAGCTCAAAGTAAACATTTGCATGAATTTCGAAAACTTGTTCAGCTTGAATACAAACGAAGAAGGGAAGAAAGAAGGAAGGAAAGAAGCAAACAAGGAAATAAAGGAAATATGAAAGGATGACAGGAGAAAAAAAAACAATAGACAGATAGATAGAGAGAAAAGGAGAAGAGGATAGAAGAAGGAAGGAAGAAAGAAAGAAAAAAGAAAGGAGGAAAAAACAAGAAAAATAAACAAAATGATAAAAAAAAGAAAGAAAAAAGAGAGAACGAAGGAATTACATCATTTTTTTTTAACAAGCAATAACAGACTCACGTTCAGTATTTCATTTATGTATGTATGTATGTATGTATGTATGTATGCATATATGTATGTGTTTACCGATACCTGTGTACACACTTAACCTTCCCACCTGAGTGCAGGGTCACCTGAGACCTGAAGGAGATAACTCACCTGCAAGAGAAAGAAAAAAATAATTAGACAAATAAAAAAGTAAGAGAATCTACAAATTGAATTCAAAAGTAAGTGATATTTTGTTTGTATCTGCCTGCCTCTCTCTCTCTCTCTCTCTCTCTCTCTCTCTCTCTCAGCATTAATGATTTCTCTGTAGCTTTTTTTCTTTTTTTTCCTTTTAATTTTACTTTCACTTGTTTATTTCCCTCTTGTGGAGATTCAATATCATGTTTTTTTAGTGTCTTTTTAAACTTTCCCTTCGTTTCAACTTGTCCTCAATTCTATTAACTAATATTCTCTCTCTCTCTCTCTCTCTCTCTCTCTCTCTCTCTCTCTCGACACCCCAAATGCAGCCAAACAATTTATTATTTAGCGCTCCCAGAAGTCAAGGGTGGATATGACTTACCATGCGAGTGTTATCATTAGTGTTTAAAAGCCACATGATTAAACAACCCTCTAGGAATCTCACTGGGAAGAAAACGAAGTCTCTTGATAAATTATATGCAGCGGTGACTCATGAAGATTTCTCAGAGGTGGTCTTCAATGTTCTGAATAAGACCTCACTGTTTCTCACCTCGTTTTCTTTTAAGTGCATCCTTTACAGGGTCAACTTAAATATACATGACTCTTCCTATGTTACAAGTTGGTATTATGTAACATGTTAATTTATCGCTCTCTGTATTTTGAAGGACCATAGAAATGATTAGCCGTATTTTCTCAAGTATTTCTCCAGTAAGGAAAGTAAAAATCTTGTTAATCTCTCACTAGAACCATAGAAATAACCTTAAAAACCCACGTCACTTTCACTAGAGAGGTGGCACGACGCAGAAATGTTTCATAATACGTGTCACACACACACACACACACACACACACACACACACACATCTCCAAACCTCACTGGGGATCTGTGGTGTAAGAAATTCTAAATATTTGTAGAGACGAGACCTCTTTTTCCACTTCGCTGCCCTTCTCTCTCTCTCTCTCTCTCTCTCTCTCTCTCTCTCTCTTCTCATCCCGGCAATAACGAAGGTAATGAGGGAAAACGAGTAGAAGAGGAGAAGGAAGAGAAGGAGGAGGAGGAGGAAGGAGGAGGAGGAGGAGGAGGAGGAGCAGGGAAGAAAGACGAGGACTATGAGGATAAAGTAAGAAAATGATTAAATTCCTCGCGCATTTAGGAAACATATTTCTCTCCACGTACGCGACTTTCTTTATATTTCCTGCTTCTCAAATTCTTTCTTTCATTTCCTCCTCTTTTTGTCATAACTTTTCTCTCCCTCCGCTACTTTGTTTCACTCTTTCTTTATTATCATTTCTATTTACTTTTTTTGTTTCATGTGTGTCGGGATCTCTCTCTCTCTCTCTCTCTCTCTCTCTCTCTCTCTCTCTCTCTCTCTCTCTCTCTCAGAAAAGAACACATCCGCTGCCTTCTGTCTTTCTCATCCGGGACTCCTAAATACGAAGGAGGAGGAGGAGGAGGAGGAGGAGGAGGAGGAGGAGGAGGAGGACACTAGGCAACGAACCCACCCACGGAAACACAAACACACATACTTACACATACAGAGAGAGAGAGAGAGAGAGAGAGAGAGAGAGAGAGAGAGAGAGAGAGAGAGTATTCCCCCTGAGCCTCACCAAATATCCACAAGCATTAGGACAAAAACTTGCCTCAAGACTCGAGGGGATAATTTCGTAATGTAATTTTATGGATTAATTTGTGTAGGAAGATGGCGACCGTGGGAGAGGGAGAGGGAGAGGGAGAGAGGGAGAGGAGAGCAAACACGTAATTGAGTATTGAGTTTGAATTATGCACAAGTTCGTTTATATTAATTTGGTTGTATTTTAATTTATTTTTTTTATTAGGGTGGTGAGAAATGCACGAGTTATTACTGATTATTATTATTATTATTATTATTATTATTATTATTATTATTATTATTATTATTATTATTATTATTGGTGTTATTGTTCTTATTCTTAATGTTGATCTTCCTTTGTTTTTCCCCTTTTTTCTCCTTTTTTTTCTTTTTTCTTGTTTCTTCAGTCCATTTCTTCCTTTTCTTTTTTCTTTTCATTTTTTTACCATATTTTTTTCTTCTTCTTCTTACAACAACAACAACAACAACAACAACAACAACAATAACGATAATTACTACTACTACTACTACTACTACTACTACTACTACTACTACTACTACTACTACTACTACTACTACTACTACTACTACTACTACTACTACTACTACTACTACTACTACTACTACTACTACTACTACTACTACTACTACAATTACTACTACTGCTACTACAATTACTACAATTACTACTACTACTACTACTACTACTACTTCTACTATTACTACTATTACTATTATCATTATTACTACTACTATACTACTACTACTACTACTACTACTACTACTACTACTACTACTACTACTACTACTACTACTGCTGCTATTACTTCTAAAGCTGGAATCACCATCACATCATTGCTAATACTTTCATTATCATTTCTGTTGACATAACTGAAAGAAGGTAAAGAATTCTCTCTCTCTCTCTCTCTCTCTCTCTCTCTGTGTGTGTGTGTGTGTGTGTGTGACCTTTCTTGAGGGGAGACAAGACCCCGCTCCCTTATCATGACCAAGGAAAAGGTCACTTGCATATTTCACCACCGCAAGGCCTACTGTAAACCAGGAAAGCTGCCATGATAAGAGAGGGCCGCTGAGTGCCAGACTGGGGCGGGACGGAGTGCGAAGAATGGGACTACTACTTCTCTATGGGGGAGTAGTAGTAGTAGTAGTAGTAGTAGTAGTAGTAGTAGTAGTAGTAGTAGTAGTAGTAGTAGTAGTAGTAGTAGTAGTAGTAGTGGTGGTAGTAGAAGTAGTAGTAGTAGTAGTAGTAGTAGTAAAGTAGTAGTAGTAGTAGTAGAAAAAAAGAAAGAAGATGAAGAAGTAAAAAAGAAGTAAAGATAAAGAAAAAGTAGTAGTAGTAAAAGAAGTAGTAGTAGTAGTAGTAGTAGTAGTAGTAGTAGTAGTAGTAGTAGTAGTAGTAGTAGTAGTAGTAGTAGTAGTAGTAGTAGTAGTAGTAGTAGTAGTAGTAGTAGTAGTAGTAGTAGTAGTAGTAGTAGTAGTAGTAGTAGTAGTAGTAGTAGTAGTAGTAGTAGTAGTAGTAGTAGTAGTAGTAGTAGTAGTAGTAGTAATAATAGTAGTAGTAGTAGATATCAATGTTATTAATACCTAACTGTCCCTCTGATCAGCCAAGAATTTATCCCACGCACTCATAACCGTCGTCTTAGTATTCCCAGCAACACACACACACACACACACACACACACACACACACACACACACACACACACACACACACACACACACACACACACACACACACACACACTCCTTCCTGGAACTTATCAATTTAAACCAGATCTGAAACAGGCACAAGAAAACCCTTAAGAATATCGACCTATTTTAAAACCTTCACCCTTTTTGTAATTTTTTTTAACTGTGAGTATTAAAAGAAAACGTTTATACTCATCTTTTTTTCTAGTCTTGTTTGTTAGTTTGTCTCATAAAGTTAAGTCTCAGATTAATTTATGATTGCTGTTTATTATGATTTCTTTTGCTTATTTTTGGAAGGGAAGTGTGTGTGTGTGTGTGTGTGTGTGTGTGTGTGTGTGTGTGTGTGTGTGTGTGTGTGTGTGTGTGTGTGTGTGTGTGTGTGTGTGTGTGTGTGTGTGTGTGTGTGTGTGTGTGTGTGTGTGTGTGAGAGAGAGAGAGAGAGAGAGAGAGAGAGAGAGAGAGAGAGAGAGAGAGAGAGAGTGGATGGAGATTATATGACATGTCAGCATCTCTCTCTCTCTCTCTCTCTCTCTCTCTCTCTCTCTCTCTCTCTCTCTCTCTCTCTCATTTTCCACCATCACAAAATCTATCAATCTCTCCGGGCACAAACACAACCGCTAATAACGATCTCTCTCTCTCTCTCTCTCTCTCTCTCTCTCTCTCCTGAAGGGCGGAAAAGGGAGAGTAAATAAACGTAGGAAGGATGGAAGAGATGGAGAGTGAGAACTAAGGAAAGAAGGAAGGATGGAAGATAGGAAGGAAGGAAGGAAGGAAGGAAGGAAGGAAGGAAGGAAGGAAGGAAAGATAAAGTTGAGGCCAATATTAATTACAGGTAATGCCAGGAATCAATCAAGTTAAGTGAAGTGATTTATTAACCAGTGAAATATAAGGACGTGTCCTCTCAAGACTGTCAACCAATACAAAATAAGATTAGAAAATGAACACACACACACACACATAAAAAAAAAAACTACACACACACACACACACACACACAC
>NC_059286.1:3423181-3425681 GCF_017591435.1 Portunus trituberculatus
AAAAGGAAAGGAAAAAGAAAAAAAGAAAAGATAAATGAGAAAACAAGTAAGAAGAGAGAGAGAGAGAGAGAGAGAGAGAGAGAGAGAGAGAGAGAGAGAGAGAGAGAGCAGTGGTAGTAGTAGTAATAGTAGTAGTAAGCCGAACATATTTTGCTCTCCTCCTCCTCCTCCTCCTACTCTTCCTACTCCTCCTCTCCTCCTCCTCCTCCTCCTCCTCCTCCTCTCTTCCTCCTCCTTCTCTTTCTTCACAGCCTCTTACTAGCCCGTATAGTGACCTTCGCCCTACAGTCCACGTCCTGTTCTCTATACGGAGCACAAAAAAAATGCGATAAAAAAGACTAGCCATGTTGGAGCGTCAGTTTAACAGCTTAAGATGCGACCAACTTAGGATGTACCATGGGAAATTACAATTAGCCTTGCCCTCGCTGCCCTTGCGTTCCTGGATCCGTGAGAAGGAACAGGAGGAGGAAGAAAGGGGGAGGAGGAGGAGGAGGAGGAGGAGGAGGTGATGGTGGAGGAGGAGATAAAAGGAGATCGTTACATAAAATTAAGAGGAAGCAGTTTCGAAATGAAGATGGTGATGAAAGAGAGTACTGTAGTAACTTTAGTACTGGTGATGGTAGTTTTAGTAGTAGTAGTAGTAGTAGTAGTAGTAGTAGTAGTAGTAGTAGTTGTTGTTGTTGTTGTTGTTGTTGTTGTTGTTGTTGTTGTTGTTGTTGTTGTAGTAAAACAAGCACAACAAAAAAAAACAGGAAACATTTGGTCCTTACCAGAATAATCATCTTTTGAGAACCTACACTCTCTACAGAAGAAGAAGAAGAAGAAGAAGAAGAAGAAGAAGAAGAAGAAGAAGAAGAAGAAGAAGAAGAAGAAGAAGAAGTAGAAGAAGAAGAAGAAAAAAAGAGAAAAAAAGGCAGAAACAAAACAACACAAACGGTAGTAATAGTAGTAGCAGCAGACGTAGATAATCAATAGTAGTAGAAGTAGTAGTAGTAGTAGCAGTAGTAGTAGTAGTAGTAGTAGTAGTAGCAGTAGTAAGCAGGAAGCCTTAATAAAAATCCTTGTAAGCGCCATTATTCACCATTACATCGCCATAAATCTTCACTTCCATTGATAACGATAAAAAAAAAAGAATAAAAAAGACACAACAGCCCACTCACTCTCTCCACATTTCTCTTCCGCTCAAAATTCGGAGCAGAGAGAGAGAGAGAGAGAGAGAGAGAGAGAGAGAGAGAGAGAGAGAGAGAGAGTCACTGGGTTATCTGACAGCATCCCGGAATATCCCAGTTCTACTCTCCCTCTCCCTCTCCTTTGCCACTTCATCCTTCTCTTGCATCTCCTCCTCCTTCTCTATCTTCTCCTTTCTCTTCTTTTCCTATTCTCTCTCTCCTCCCTATCTCCTCTCATTTCATTCCTCTTTTCTTTTCTATCTGTTTTTCTTTCTTTCCTCCCTCTCCCTCATCTTCTCCTATTCCTGTCTTTACTCTAATCCTTCGCTCTCTTTTTTCCCATTTTTCTTTTCTTTATCTCCTCCTGTTCCTTCTCTTCAATCCTTCTTTTCTCCTCTATCTCTTACTCCTTCTTTCTTCTCAATCTTTTCCTACTTTTCCTCTTTATTCTTTTCGTCTATCCGCTTTTGTTCCCTTCTCTTCAATTCTTCCCTCTCTTCTTTTCCTTTCTATCTTTTCTTCCTCTTCTTCCTCTAAATAGTCTTTCTTCTTAATACTTCGTCTCTCTTTTTTTTTTCTCTTCTTCATACCATTCCCTTCCTTCTCTCCAACGTTTTCCACATTTTTTTCTTCTATAACTTTTCTTCCTTTCCTTCTTCTTCTTTTCTTCCTTCCGTCTTCCTCCCTATTCCTAATACGTCGCCTCCTGCTCTCCTTTCGCTCATTTTTTTTTTCTTTCAAGCATCTTTTTTCCCCTTTCCCTTGCTCACCCCGGAGACAGCATCGCCCTACCAACAACCTCTGCCGGGGATTTCCCTTCCAGTTCTCTCTCACCCCCGCTTCCTCCACCGCCCAAAGTCATCTGATTTCTTAATTCCTGAGTCTGGACAGGAGAGAGGGAGGGGAGGAGAGATGGGGGAGAGAGAGAGAGAGAGAGAGAGAGAGAGAGAGAGAGAGAGAGAGAGAGAGAGAGAGAGAGAGAGAGAGAGAGAGAGATTATTCTGGGTTTTACCAGGGAAATTTTGAAAGTATACACAAAGGCGATATTTTGAAATAGGACAAAAACATGACTAGGGGTTGGTAGGTTAGGTAATACTGGTTCACGGACACAGGGACACACACACACACACACACACACACACACACACACACACACACACACACACACACACGAGTATAAGACTTAAATATAAAAAATAGATCGAAGGATTATATAAAACAGTAGCGACATTTCAAAACAGACATTCCAAATCTAAGACAATGAATCCCCATGTATTGTTGCATAATGGCGATATCACGTACTAGGAATGAATGAATAATGAATGAATGAA
>NC_059286.1:3433181-3435681 GCF_017591435.1 Portunus trituberculatus
GTGGGGGAAAGTAAAGCACTTCAATTGATAGAAGCGTCAGGTGGCAGCAAGGATGTGTGATGCCGTTCATTGCACACTATAGACGCCTGTGTTACTTCACCTGAGGGCTCCGAGAACAAACGGAACAGTGCAACATGAAATACAGCAGTGGAAAGGATAGGCAGCAATAGCAATTAATGTATAGTGGCGTTCCTCAGGTCACCACAAACTATAGATGCCTCTTTTATTCCACCTGAGGGATGCTGAAACTCAAACGAACCCAAGCACGCGAAATACTCTGACGCAACAAAACGAAAAAAAAAAAAAAAAAAAACTCAAAAGTGAAAATAAAACCCAGCACTTGTTATCTCTTTCTGAAACAGCAACGACCGACCGCAGCAGATAAAGCACGCGAGCCAATGCAAGAGGAGAAAAAGAAATAAAACCACGAAGCTATTAAGGCAGAAATACATCCACAGGCTAAAATAAAATGAAACAAATAGCCCTCCACCTGTCACCGCCCTCAGCCAGCGCGGGCCAGCAGGTAAAGAATGTGAATTAGTAAAAGATAACCAAAACAAAGGCATACTCGAGGGCGGCAGTTTGTCTCCTTTCCCGCTTATGGGTGGAGTGCCTTTCTCTTTCTCCGTGTGTGATCTGGAGATGAAAGAAGGGAGAGAGGAGAGGAGGGAGATGAGAAGGAGGGAGAGAGAGATGAGGAAATAAGAGTAGGGAGAGAACAATTAAGTGACAATGGAAAATGAATAGATACTGATGGAAAATAGAGAGAAAAGCAAGAAAGAGGAGGAAATAAGCTGAAAAAGTAGAGAGAATAAACGTGTTGAAATGGAAAGGGAGCTGACTCAGAAAAGAATGTGAGAGAATATGAGGAAATAGAACAAAGGCGTAAGAAAATGAAATACAAGCACAGAGGAATAGAAAGAAAATGAGGCCAAAGAGAGAAGGAACAAATAGCAAAGAAGGAGAGAATGAATGGAAAGAGAAAATGAAAATAGAGAAAAAGTAACACACGAGGAGAAAATATGATAAAAGACGGAACAAAACGTTTCCAACGAAGAGAGAAAAATAAGAAAGGAAAACCAGAGGAGGAAAGAAAGAAAAAAAAAAAAGGATGAATGCAAGAAGTAAATAAAAAAGAAGGAATGAATGAAGGGAAGATGGGAGGAAAAGGAGAATAATTAAAAGAGAAATTGGATGAAAAGAAAGAAAAATATGCAAAAAATTACTAGAAAATTCATAAATGAGAGAGAGAGAGAGAGAGAGAGAGAGAGAGAGAGAGAGAGAGAGAGAGAGAGAGAGAGAGAGAGAGTGAGAGTAAAAATAAGCGAATGAAAAAAAATAAAATACAAATATGAAAAAGACGAAAAAGTGAATATATAACCAATGAAACCGAGAGAGAGAGAGAGAGAGAGAGAGAGAGAGAGAGAGAGAGAGAGAGAGAGAGAGAGAGAGAGAGAGAGAGAGAGGCTGGCTGGCTGGCTGAGAGGGAGGGTCGGCGCTCCAAGGCCAAACACTGAGGAGGGTTACAAAGGGACTGGCAGTGGTTGCGTCAGTGAGTGTGTCGTGGCGTCTGTAAGTGATCACGTCCATCAGAGAGAGAGAGAGAGAGAGAGAGAGAGAGAGAGAGAGAGAGAGAGAGAGAGAGAGAGAGAGAGAGAGAGAGTCGCTCAGCCGAACAACTAAAGATAGACACACAGACAGATAAATTTATTGATAGAATGACTTACTGGTCCGCATACATACATACATACATACATACATACATACATACATACATACTTACATACATGAAATAAACATTCACGAATACAAACACAGACAGAGAGACAGACAGACAGGCTAAGACAAGAACGGACACAAACACTGCGCCATTAACACATGTACAAGGAAATGCAGACATGAATGCTTGTATAGACGAGTGAGGGAATGAAAACAGACAGGCGGCGTAAGACAGAGGTAAACAAACATGATATTGACAGAGACTGAAAGAAAGACAGATGAACAGACAAACAAACAGACACAAACATCAGCAGAGATAAACAGACAGACAAATAGAAAACCATATATTATTAAACGTTTTACTTAATAAGAGAAAAAGAAAAAAATAAGGAAAAGGATGAAAAAATAAAGACGATAGACAGAAGTAAACAAACATAATACTAACATAGAGACTGATATAGCCAGGGAAAAAAACAAACAAACAGACACAGACAGCATCAACAAAGATAGACACAAACAAAAGGAAAAGTTTTGTAATTTTAAACATTTTCCTTAAAGATAGAGAGGGAAAATGAAAGGAAAGCTAAGGCCACTGAGATGATTGATAGCGCTGTGATGGTGTTTGCTTCTGTAGATGATGTGGAATCCTTGTTAACCCTTTTGCTGCAATGGTTGTCCCACATTAACTCTCCTAGCACTGTGAAAACTATCCGCAGAGAGACACAGAGGAGAAGAGCAATACAGAGGGCAAATTTCTCTCTCTTAAATGAATAACCAGCCT
>NC_059286.1:3450681-3458181 GCF_017591435.1 Portunus trituberculatus
GAGAGAGAGAGAGAGAGAGAGAGAGAGAGAGAGAGAGAGAGAGAGAGAGAGAGAGAGAGAGAGAGAGAGAGAGAGAGAGAGAGTTAATAATAGTGTAGGGACGTAAAGATATAAAAACAGAATGAAAGTGTACAGGAGCCAGTGAGCACGAGAGAGAGAGAGAGAGAGAGAGAGAGAGAGAGAGAGAGAGAGAGAGAGAGAGAGAGAGAGAGAGAGAGAGAGAGAGAGAGAGAAAATACAAGAAGAGTGGGAACTGTGTCCTATATACACTAACATCATTAAACCACAAAAACAAAGGAACAACAACAACAATATAAATCACATTAATTTCAAACTACCACCACCATCACCACCAACCACCACCACCACACCACCACCACCACCACCACCAGGACATAGCATTCCCTTATAACACAATGGAGGCGTTGAAAGTATAAGGCATTAATACCATAAGAAAGATTAAGGGCGAAGAAGGCGGGGCGCGGGGTGGAGACGCTCAGATATTGTTTTTACACGCCCAAGATACAAGTGAAAGCTACCACCCTCCTCGCCCCGCCCTCCCCATTGGCGGTTCCCTACGTGACGTCACTCTTACGTCACTCTGACCCAACCAATAGAAGCGTGCCCGTAATTTTTTCACTTATCAAAGGTTAAGTGGTTCGGTGCATTGTGAAATGTTACGTTACTGGGTGTGCCCGTGTGTGTGTGTGTGTGTGTGTGTGTGTGCAGTGCAGGCATGTGTGTGGTACTTGGTTTTTGGCAGCAGTAGCGGCAGCAGCAGCAGCAGTAGCAGCAGCAGCAGCAGCAGCAGCAGCAGCAGCAGCAGCAGTAGCAGCAGTAGTAGCAGCAGCTGCTGTTGCAGCAGCAGCAGTAGCAGCAGCAGCAGCAGCAGCAGCAGCAGCAGTAGCAGCAGCAGCAGCAGCAGCAGCAGCAGCAGCAGCAGCAGCAGCAGCAGCAGCAGCAGCAGCAGCAGCAGCAGCAGCAGCAGCAGCAGCAGCAGCAGCAGCAGCAGCAGCAGCAGCAGCAGCAGCAGCAGCAGCAGCAGCAGCAGCAGCAGCAGCAGCAGCAGCAGCAGCAGCAGCAGCAGCAGCAGCAGCAGCAGCAGCAGTAGCAGCAGCAGCAGCAGCAGCAGCAGCAGCAGCAGCAGCAGCAGCAGCAGCAGCAGCAGCAGCAGCAGTAGCAGCAGTAGCAGCAGCAGCAGCAGCAGCAGCAGTAGTAGTAGTAGAAGTAGCAATAGTAGCAGTGATGGTGACGAGAATGGTAATGGTGAAGGCAACAGTGACGTCAGTAATGTTGGTGATGGTAGTGATGGTACAAGGTGATGGTGGAGTGGTGATGATCAGTCTGACCACACCCATAAAGACTAGATACCCTTCACCACCCTCTCTCTCCTCCTCTCTCTCTCTCTCTCTCTCTCTCTTGACTCAGCAGCCTCCTCATCCTGCTCTCGTCTTGTTCCTCCTCCTGACAGCTGCGGACATGACCAAAATACCTTCTGCCTCATTCCACTCATAAAACTCCCTCATTCCTCAACACTCGCCCGACAAAATGAAAAAAAAAGAAAAGAAAAAATAGTAAACCAGAAAAGGAAGGTAAGAAAAAAAAAATAGACGAGTAAAAATCACGAAGCGAGGAGAGGAAATGATGGAAAAATAATAAATTGGAAGCCAGGTTTCGTCATATTTTCCCTCCTACAGGTGCGTATATCTCCTACCTGTGTATCTTTAATTACTGCAGGTGACACTAATGAGGACGACCGCGACGAGGAGGAGGAGGAGGAAGAGGAGGAGGAGGAGGTGGTGGTGGTGGTGGTGGTGGTGGTGAGAGTAAAAACTATTCGCTTAGGAAATAGGAACGAAGGATTTATGACTATGCAAATGTGTGTGTGTGTGTGTGTGTGTGTGTGTGTGTGTGTGTGTGTGTGTGTGTGTGTGTGTGCGTGGGTAGTCATAGTAGTAGTAGTAGTAGTAGTAGTAGCAAGCAGTAGCAGTAAACATACATTAATAAAGAAAAACAGGCATAAAAATAGAAAAGAAACCCCCAAAAAACATGTGAAAATGGAGAGAGAGAGAGAGAGAGAGAGAGAGAGAGAGAGAGAGAGAGAGAGAGAGAGAGAGAGAGAGATGGAAAGTAGAGAGCAAGGAAGCACCACCACCACCTACGTTCTGACTCTGCTGATCACCGCTTATGAATATTCCAACGTTGTCTCCCCTCAACAAACTAAGGGTGAAAACTGGGCCATTTTCTTCTGTCTAATGTATGCGGATGCAGGTCCGTTGTGTGGGGCAGTCCACCTACCTAGTACCTACGTTTTCACTTCGTTCTATTATGGTTCACTCAGGTTTCTAAATGATTCGCTTATGAGTTTATTCTATGGAGGTAAACGTTCTATAGATCCTAACTTTCTCCGTCCTCTGCTCTAGTTTTGCTTTGTTAGGTGTGTGTGTGTGTGTGTGTGTGTGTGTGTGTGTGTGTGTGTGTGTGTGTGTGTGTGTGTGTGTGACTGTGTGTGTGACTGTTTTATCTGTCTGTCTCTGTGTGTTTGCCTGTCTCTCTCTCTCTCTCTCTCTCTCTCTCTCTCACGGGAAGGAAGGAAGGAGGTAAACAAACTGAAATCGTCCAGGAAGCACACACACACACACACACACACACACACACACACACACACACACAGAGAGAGAGAGAGAGAGAGAGAGAGAGAGAGAGAGAGAGAGAGAGAGAGAGAGAGAGAGAGAGAGAGAGAGAGAGAGAGAGAGAGACACGCCATCGTCATTTTTGCGACAGAAACAAACACCTTTTCGAACTGCAGGAAAAATGTGTCCACTTCCTCTTCCTTTCCTCCACCTCTCCATCTGTCGCCCCTTCCCTCCGCCCATCCCCCCTCCGCACCCTTTCACCCTTCCCTCCACGCCTCCCTCCACCCCTCCCTCCAAAGACGAGCTCCTTGGCCAAACATGAGTGGGTCTAGGTAGTGAGTAGCTCTTGAAGGGAAGGAGGGAAGGAGGGAAGGGAGGGAGGGAAGGGAGGGGAGGGGAGAAGGTGAGCCGGAGTGTCAAGAGACGAAAATCGATCAAGTGATTTTCTTTTTTTTTTCTTTTTCTTTTTCATGTCTTTAGAAGTGTGTGTGTGTGTGTGTGTGTGTGTGTGTGTGTGTGTGTGTGTGTGTGTGTGTGTGTGTGTATTTGTCTGATTTGGTGTTATGTAATGTTCTCTCTCTCTCTCTCTCTCTCTCTCTCCATTGGGTAAATACATTTGAAATGGAAGAAAGAGAAAGGATTCTAAAATTAATAAAAGAAAATTACCAAAAAATTGTGCCATCAGAGAGAGAGAGAGAGAGAGAGAGAGAGAGAGAGAGAGAGAGAGAGAGAGAGAGAGAGAGAGAGAGAGAGACTTCATTGACAGTGACCTCGGGAAGACATGAAGAGACAGCTGCTAACATAAAAGGGAGCGAGAGAGAGAGAGAGAGAGAGAGAGAGAGAGAGAGAGAGAGAGAGAGAGAGAGAGAGAAAGTAGCACACAACATTGCATAACATGATTAAGAACTAACACAAACACTGACGCAGAAAGAAAGCACAAGTATGTCATAAAAAGAAAGAAAAAAAATGTAAGTGGCAAAAAATTAATTATACTTTGTTCCTAATCTCTCTCTCTCTCTCTCTCTCTCTCTCTCTGTAATTATTTTGATGTCTTTTACGAGTATTTACTAATTATGAAAGCTATAATGATGATGATTATGATAGTGGTGGTGGTTGTGATGATGATGATGATGATAATAATAATAACAATGATAATAATGAAAATAATAATAATAATAATAATAATAATAATAATAATAAGAAGAAGAAGAAGAAGAAGAAGAAAAGAAAAGAAAAGAAAAGAAAAGAAGAAGAAGAAGAAGAAGAAGAAGAAGAAGAAGAAGAAGAAGAAGAAGAAGAAGAAGAAGAAGAAGAAGAAGAAGAAGAAGAAGAAGAAGAAGAAGAAGAAGAAGAAGAAGAAGAAGAAGAAGAAGAAGAAGAAGAAGAAGAAGAAGAAAAAGAAGAAGAAAAGAAGGAGAAGAAGAAGAAGAAGAAAAGAAAAGAAAAGAAAAGAAGAAGAAGAAGAAGAAGAAGAAGAAGAAGAAGAAGAAGAAGAAGAAGAAGAAGAAAGAAAGGAAGAAGAAGAAGAAGAAGAAAGAAAAGAAGAAGAAGGAAAAGAAGAAGAAGAAGATGACAATGAAGATGATGATAATGATGATATAAAATAAAAATAAAAAAAAACGAATAGAAAAGAAAGAAAAAGAAAACAAGAAGAGAAATATTCAACAGAACAACATACATACCACCACCACCACCACCACCACCACCACCACCACCACCACCACCACCACCACTACCCTTATCACCGCGACTGTTTTGACTTCGAGAGACAAAAAAAGGAAAGTGAATTAACGAAGCCTTTGCCTTCCTGCCGGCCATTACCACCTGGACGAGGAGTGAAGGGAAAATAAGAGACTGGGAAACAAGAATGATGTGAAAGAGAGAGAGAGAGAGAGAGAGAGAGAGAGAGAGAGAGAGAGAGAGAGAGAGAGAGAGAGAGAGAGAGAGAAAGAGAGCGACGGCGTCCACTCAATGCAAAATGTAAGATGTGATTGTGTTTGTGGGCAGCAGACACGTTGCCTTGATCAATGTGTCAGTGTGTGTGTGTGTGTGTGTGTGTGTGTGTGTGGAATGTTACTCGTTTCTCTTCTTTTTCCTTGTCTTTTCTTCTATTTAATTTCTTTTTTATTTTCCTCTTTTTGTGTGTGTGTTCGTTTCTCTTGTTTTCCCTTGTCTTGTCTTCTTCTTCATTTTCTTCTTCTTTTCTTCTTCTTCTTCTTCTTCCTTTTCCTCGTCTTCCTTTGCCTTACCCTTCTTTCAATTTGCCTTCTGTTTTCACCTCCTCCTCCTCCTCCTCCTCCTCCTCCTCCTCCTCCTCCTCCTCCTCCTCCTCCTCCTCCTTCTTTCTCCTCATTCTTATCTCATACCCTTGCAACTCTTCATTATCGCTTCTCTCTAAACGTCCGAAGCAAAGTGTCTGGGGAGTAACCTTATAATTGCTCTCTCTCTCTCTCTCTCTCTCTTATAACATCAAGGGTTAAGATCACCCTCAAAGAAGTGCCACTTGATAATGGCTCCTCCTCCTTTCCCCCCACTCCTCCTCCTCCTCCTCCTCCTCCTCCTCCTCCTCCTCCTCCTCCTCCTCTTCCTCTTCCTCATCTAGACAGGAGGATGGGAGGGAAGAGTGAGAATAAGACGAATTTCCCATCTCGTTCTCCCAAATTTGATTACGTTCTGTTTCCCCGAGAGAGAGAGAGAGAGAGAGAGAGAGAGAGAGAGAGAGAGAGAGAGAGAGAGAGAGAGAGAGAGCGCACGGTATCTATAGGAGTGGTGTCACGTGGCAATATTTAACTCATCTCAAGTCTAATTCATGTCTGCAAAATCAAGTAAGTGAAAATACGTGAGTAATTATTCGTGTCACGGTTCTTTTCGGAAAATTGATCAGAAGTTAAGTTGGTGAGGTGGAGGAATGAGGGTATAAGAAGAAATGTGGAGAAGAAAGGAAGGAAGGAAAGAAGGAAGGAAGGAAGGAAGGAAATCTAAGGTAAGGAAAGATAAGGGAAGGAAAAATAAGGGAAGGAAGAAAAGAAGGAAGGAAGGAAGGAAGGAAGGAACAATGGAACGAACGAACGAAGGAAGCACTAGATGAAAAAGAAGGGAAGGAAGGAAGGAAAGAAGAAAGGAAGTTTTGGAAGCACTAGATGAAAAATAAGGGAAAGAAAAATAACGGAAGGAAGGAAGGAAGGAAGGAAGGAAGGACTTGATAGAAAATAAGGGAAGGAAGGAAGGAAGGAAGGAAGGAAACACTAGACGCAAAATAAGAGAAGAAAAATTAAAGGAAAGAAAAATAAGGGAAGGAAGGAAGGAAGGAAGGAAGGAAGGAAGGAAAGAAGGAAGGAAGGAAGCACTAGATGAAAGAATGGATCAGTGAAGAAGCTACATTTTCTTTTTTCTCTCTCCTATCTCTAATTAAAGGTTACAAGAAGTCCCTCATCTTGACCTTTGTTGAATGTATGACTGACCTTAGCAAATGTTAAGAAGAGGCACCGTGCTTTACATAAATTTGTCTTACTTTACCATAACCGCCATTAAAAGCACGAAAGATTACGACGAAGGACAGACAAACAGAGAAAGAGAAACACTGTAACTTGGCACCTAGAAAAATAAAGATAAATAGATAAATAAACACAGCAAACGAAACAGAAGAGAGTGAGGATGTAAATGACACTAGACACTTGACATTTGAGTAACTGAAGATGACTTTATTGAGTGAGAATGAAACTAAGGACGCTGGAAGGCTTGTGTTTCTTCATCGCTATTTTCTTCTGTTGTCACTGGAGATATTTGAGTAAGGATAGGTGGGTAAGTAGATGGATAGATAAAGAGATAAGTAAGTAGATAGGTATGAAAGTAGAGATTAAAATGTATATAAACGGATAGAAAGATAGGTAATTAAGTATGTAGACAGATAGATAGACAAAAGATAGATAGATAGATAGATAGTGAATATATAGATCGACAGAAAGATAGACAGGCAGATAGATAGATAAATAGAGATTCTAACAAAAATACATTGTCCATACATATACGATGAAAACGAAATGGTTTAAAAATACATAGTTTACATGTGTCAACTTTCAAACAAAACTAATCTGTCAATGAAAATAAAAATAAGAAACAAGAAAGATTCATATCAATAAAAAATAAAAAAACGACAGAAAGACAGAACAAAACCAAGGAAATATCACAACTCTGGTAACAACACCAAACTAACACAGACACTGAATTCACATCTTAGCAAAGAACAAGAGGGAAAGGACGAGCAGAACATACACACCCTCCAACACAAATGAGCAGGAATTCATACTTTCACCGCTAATCTTTGCTAATCTTCTTCAAAATCAACAACTTTTAAAACGCTTATTTTTCCGCACTAGTCTCTGAAATATATGTTTGTGTAGCATGGCAGAGATAAAATGCTTATTCATATTCTCTTCTCTTCTTGTCCATCTATACATATCATTTTTCCGCACTAGTCTCTAAAATATGTTTGTGTAGCATGGCAGAGATAAATGCTTATTCATATTCTCTTCTCTTCTTGTCCATCTATACATATCATTCCTTTCAGTGACCAGGCAGGCACTCGGCTGAACCAGCGGAAAAAAATATGATAAAATTGGGCCATCCACAAAAAAATAGCCTAAATTTCAGCTGAGTTTCCTCGTAATAATAATCTTTTCCATATTCATTCTTCTTAGTATTTGATTATACACAGCTTCAGAAACTCATGTGGGGGATTGAAATAGTTAAGACACTGGCCATTAATCTTATGACCTCCATAGAGCCTTCCTAATGTCAATAAAATGGTCTAATCATACAAAAATGTGTCTGAGCATAGAAGGGGTTAACAAGAGACGACCATAGC
>NC_059286.1:3478181-3495681 GCF_017591435.1 Portunus trituberculatus
GTGTCTCATTCTCTATTCCGCGTAGCATCAATAACCTCTCCTTCTCTCCTTCTCCCTCTCCCTCTCCCTCTCCCACACACACACACACATACACTCTTGTTCTGACCACTTGTCCGTATCTCCATCCATCCTACCCTTCACCTGTCACTCCCTCTCCCTCTCTCCATTTCCCTCTCCCTCTCTCAAGCCACCTCGGAGACAAACAGGTGAAGCGATCCAGCCGGACCCTCGAAACACAGGTGAGGAGACTTGCCAATGGGTTACCTGCGTGCCTCAGTCCATGATAATTAGGCTACAGGTGAAAGGCACGGGATGGAGGGAGAGAGCCAGACCTGGAGCAAGAGCGAGAGAGAGAGAGAGAGAGAGAGAGAGAGAGAGAGAGTATTGATGTGGAATAAGAAAATACAGGAAAGGATATATTGACAAGTAAAAGGAAGTATGAATGAAAGTATGATGGAATGAAAAGTATGAAGAAGATGATGAAGAAAAGGAAAAGGAAAGGAGAGGAGGAACGGGGAGAGATAGGATGGGAGGAAGGGAGGGAGGGAGGAGGAAGGATGGAGGGCAGGAGGGAGGAGAGAAGAAAGGCAGGAATTGAGTAAAGAAAGGGAGATTTATATAATTAACAGGAAGAAATCACAAGAAATGCAAATTTGGAGAGAGAGAGAGAGAGAGAGAGAGAGAGAGAGAGAGAGAGAGAGAGAGAGAGATGAATAAAGACAATAGAAAAAGATATTGTAAACCACCCCACCCTCACCCTCTCACACACATACACACACACAATAGTCTCTCTCTCTCTCTCTCTGCCTTCCTTCTCTCTCTCTCCCCCTTTCCCTCCCACGATTATTAACCATAACCTTGAATCGCCAATAGAATCCCTTATTAGCATTAACTAGAGGGGACTCGGCAACAACAGGGCAGCAGAATCCACCAATAACACACCAGCCAGTTTCACCTTCGTTCCAACTCAATCTGACACCCAAAAATTGCCTATGCTCAGTCGCAGCGCCGTATCGAGAGACGAATGTTAAGTGTATGATCTGACAGGGCATTATAGAAAGAGCTCAAGGTTTCCAGTGGCGGTCTTTGGGAGGCAGTGATGGTCTTGTAATTGTAGGTCAGGTTGTGTCAGGTGAAGGAAGGAGAGAGAGAGAGAGAGAGAGAGAGAGAGAGAGAGAGAGAGAGAGAGAGAGAGAGAGAGAGAGAGAGAGAGAGAGAGAGAGAGAGAGAGAGAGAGAGAGAGAGAGAGAGAGAGAGAGAGAGAGAGAGAGAGAGAGAGAGGGAGGGTGTATCGGGAGCGAGGACAAGCTTGCTATCTGCATGTGGTGTACTGTTGTGGTGGTGGTGGTGGTGGTGGTGGTGGTGGTGGTGGTGGTGGTGGTGGTAGTAGTAGTAGTAGTAGTAGTAGTAGTAGTAGTAAAAACAACAGCAGCACATATACAACAAAACATCAACATAAACAACTGTAATAAATAATAATAATAATAATAATAATAATAATAATAATAATAATAATAATAATAATAATAATAATAATAATAATAATAAGAATAAGAATAGTATCAATAATAACAACAACAAAAAACAATAACAAACGTAGCACAAACAGCAGTAGCCATAACAGCAACAACAGCAAGAGCAGCAGTAGTAATAGTAACAGCAGTAGCAACAACAGAATCACCACAAGCAACAACAACAACACCACATATAGTACTAATGGCAACAAAACATAGTGATACCAATAACAACAGCAACATTAGTAGTGGAGGTGGTTGCTAAGGTCTTAATTAGTAATCAGGTGGACTAGAGGGATGGCCTGGGATGGGAATCAGGTAAAGACTCATCCCTCTAACCATCTACTTAGCAAAAGGGACAGAGAGGAAGGGGAGGGGGAAAGGATAGGATAGGAGGGGGAGGATACAGTGGTACTTGTAACACATTATTTCTCTGTCTGTTACTGATGTGAATAGAGAATGAAAACTATAGATAAGGATATGTAAAGGTCACTGTAGGAAGGAAGAAAGGAAGGAAGGAAGGAAGGAAGGAAGGAAGGAAGGAAGGAAGGGAGGGAGGATGAAGTAAAGAAAGGGGTGAAGGAAGATTAAAACATACACAAGATACGTAGATGTCACCATAGGAAAGAAGGAAGGAAGAAGGGAAGATGAGAAGGAAGGAAGATATAAGGAAAAAAAAAACGTAACCAGGATACGAAAAAGTCACTGTAGGAAAGAAGAAAGAAAAAAAAGGAAAGAAAAGAGTGAAGAAGAATAAAACATACATAAGACACGGAAGAGTCACTGTGGAAAGAAGGAAGGAAGAAGGAAAGAAAGGAATGAAGGAAGAGTAGAAGATACCGAGGAGAGACGAAGGAATCCGATTAGTTCAGAGGGAAGGATGGAAACAAGGAAAACCAGGAAAAGAAAAAAAGAGAAAGGGAAAAAATGAAGAAAGAATTAATGAAGCGATCAAGAAACAAAACCATAAAAATCAAAGAAAAATAATAAGAAAAGAAGAAGAAGAAGAAGAAGAAATAGACACAAAAAACAGATATGAAGGAAGAAACGGAAAAAATAAACGATAATCAAGAGAGAGAGAGAGAGAGAGAGAGAGAGAGAGAGAGAGAGAGAGAGAGAGAGAGAGAGAGAACTAACACTAAAGGAAAGAATTACTGGTTTGTTAATAGTAAGCGTGTATCAACTCAAGGCCACTCGCTTCTTCCTTGCATAAACAACTATAATCTCCCTCCTTCACCTCTCCCTTCCTCTTCCTCCCTTCAGGCTAACTCCTACCCCGTCAATTCCCACTCTCCCTTCCTTTCTCTCCCTGACTCTCCCAAAACATCCTTCGGTCAAGCATAGGAATAACTGTTTCTCGGCTCACTTGCTCTCCTTCAATCTCTCTCTCTCTCTCTCTCTCTCTCTCTCTCTCTCTCTCTCTCTCTCTCTCTCTCTCTCTCTCTCTCTCTCTACTCTCCCTCACTCTCTTACTCACTCTCCCTCGCTCTCCCTTACTCTCCCTCACTCACTTTCTCTTGCTCTCCTTTACTCTCTCTCATTCTCTTACTCTCCCTCACTCTCTTACTCACCCTCACTCTTTTTCTCACTCCCTCGCTCTCCCTTACTCTCCCTCTCTCTTACTCGCTCTTCCATGCTACACTGGTATGGAAATCTCTCCCCTACAAATACGGGAATACGTCACGCCTGCTCAATCCCACACAATTCAGTATAAGAAAGAGGATCAATTTGTGCATAATCAAGGAAAGGTTTGAATCCTCTTCCTGCCTCAGTGCGTGGAATCGAAACCTTTCTATGGGTCTGGAAATGGTGTTTGGGTCTTAAGTGGTCTATTATTAAGGACTAAACTCGCTAAAAATGGGATATATTGGTTCCTAAACTGCCCTGAGTTACTTTTGGGTAGAAGAGAGGCTGTTTTTTCTTCCCCCTTCTCTTTTATTTGTGTTCTTTATTTGTTTCTTAGCCATTATTGTTTCTATGGGTAATAAAGAACCAGTTTTATTGTTTTATCTTTTTTTTAAGTCTTCTCATTTAGTTTAGTTTTTTCCTTTCTTTTCTATTTCATTTCTGTTCTTTTTTTTATTCTTATTATTTTTTAGACATATTTGTTCCTATGGGCAATAATGAGCCGGTTTTATTGTTCTTCTTTTATACGTCTTCTCATTTAGTTTAGTTTTTTCTTTGTTTTCTATCTAATTTCTGTTGTTTTATTTTTCTTAATGTTTACACTCCATTGCTCCTGTTGGTAATAAGGAACTGGTTTTATTGCTCCTTTTTTTTTTTTTAAGTCTTCTCACATTTTGTTTAGTTTTTCCTTTCTTTTCTTTTTTTTTGTTCTGTTTTTTTTTTTTTGTGTGTGTATTTTCCTGTTCATTCTTTCCTTTATTGTTATTCCTACATTATTCTTCGAGTTTCTCCCTCATGCCATTCACCTAATTATCTTTTTGTGTGCTTGACTGTTTGTGAGTCAGAGAAGAACATTTGCTTCTATTCCCTTCATTTCCTCTTCCAATGTTTCTTCTCTATTTATTTCGTTATTCTGTCGGTATTCTTTGCACGTTTATTGCACTAATTAAAAAAGTTTCCATGGGCAGAAGGAGCCATCAGTTATATATCTTCCTTTTTTTTTTCTTACCTAACGTGATTGTAGGAACGGCTGCTTTTTCTTCCTCTTGTTTTTGTCTCACCTTTTTTTCTTAGTGTAATTTTACCATCAGGTTATTTGAGTACTGACGTGAAGGTTTGTCTCTCTTAACGAGGCTCTTGTTATTTTTTTTTTTTTTCATTTATACCATGTAGGCTTTTCATGGGAATTTATGGGGTAAAGGGGATACATTTTGGGGGGTGCCTCCTATCTCAAAGCCCACCCGCTAGGAAACTCTTGCCCTGAGTGAGGAAGCCCAACCTACATTCGTACCGTGGACAGGATTCGAACCCGTGTTCTTGGAGACCCCTCGGACCTCAAAGCATACATGGTTCCACTGTACCACGGCGGCACCATTTGCTGTATTACTCTGCTATACTGTATTAATTGACTGTATATTTTATGTAGGGGGCAAAAACTCTCCACAGGCAAGAGAGAGTAAAAACAAAGACCCATTTGAAAGCCAGTCCCCGTGCAGGTCCGAGCGAGTTAGCCAAAGGAAAGTGATAAATGTCAATGTATTGATATAAGGCATTGTATTAATAGAACAGAATAGAAATAGAGTAAAAACAAAGGCCCAATTAGAATACCAGTCCCCGTGCAGGTCCGAGAGAGTTAGCCAAAGGATGGGTATAAATGTCTATGTATTGTATTAATATGGATTGTAGTCTATGGTAAGGATGGATGTTTTTGGATGTTTTCTTTCCCTTCTCTTTTATTTGCATTTCTGTCAGCTTGTTTTTAGCCACTACTGTATTCCGTTGTGTTGTGATGCACTTTACTGTTGCATTTGCATGGAAACAGAGTGAGCATCGGGCAAAAACTAAGAGAGAGAGAGAGAGAGAGAGAGAGAGAGAGAGAGAGAGAGAGAGAGAGAGAGAGAGAGAGAGAGAGGGAACCGGAGCCACTCAACCTTTATAATTGATCCAGTTTTTCGACAAGTTTTTTGCTGTCCGGCCAGTGTCCTTTGCAACTTAGAAAAAAGAAGGAGAAAGAAAACAAACAGGTGAAGCAAGTCTTCTTAGCTCATCTGTACTCTGGGATCACCCTCTCTCTCTCTCTCTCTCTCTCTCTCTCTCTCTCTCTCTGATACATGCATTTATACATTTCTCTTCAGTTTAGTAATACATTGCGATACAACAGAAATGATTCACTATATCTTAATAAATTACTAACATAACTAACGAAAAAAATACTAAGAATTCAGAAAACAAAGAAAACAATAAACAAAACAACTTCAAAAAACAATCCAAACCTCTTCACGAAATATGGAGAATTGAACACCACACGACAGTCTTATAAGCGATCCAATCCCACGTCCCCTACAACCCCGTCCCGCCCCATCCCCGACCCTCACTTCCCGCTGCCACCGCCACCACCATCACCGCCAGCAATAAGGAAGAAAGGGATCGAAATGTAAGGCAAAAGGAATCCAACTCTATATAACTTGAGGATTTAATGTTATGTTATCGTGTCTCTTCTGTTGTGTTGATGTGTTTCAGTTCTCGTTCTTTTATACTATACATTCTTTTCCTCTTCTTGTTTTTCTTATTCTTTCTTTTCTTTTTTTTCTTTCTCTCGTCTTCTTCTTCTTCTTCTCCCTCTTCTTCTTCTTCTTTTCTTCTTTCTATTCTTTTCTTCTTCTTCTTTCTTCTTCTTCTTCTTCTTCTTTCTTGATCGTTCTTCTTCTTCATCTTCTTGTTCTTCATGTTCTTCTTCTTCTTCTTCTTCTTCTTCTTCTTCTTCTTCTTCTTCTTCTCTTTCTTGGTCTTCTTGTTCTTCTTTTGATCTGTTTTCTTCCTCTTTTCCTCCTAATCATTTATTTTTCTTACTTTGTAGTTCTTTTCTATTTTTTTCCTCTCCAATACGATTATTTCTCTTTCTCTTCCTCCTTCATCATCATCGTCATCATTATCATCATTATCATCATACCATCATCATCATTATTATATTTTTCTTCTTTATCTAGTCATTCTTATTTATTCTTCTTCCATCTCTTACACCTTCCTTCTCTTGTTGTAGTTGTTGTTGTTGTTGTTGTTGTTGTCTTGCTGTAGTTGTTGTGTTTATTATTGATCTTAATGTATTTATCTTCCTCTTTTTCCTTCCTCCTTCTCCTTTTTCTCTTCCTGTTGTTGTTGTTGTTGTTGTTGTTGTTGTTGTTGTTGTTGTTGTTGTTGTCTTGCTATGGGTGTTGTTGATTTTATTATTGCTCTTATTTTAATTTTCTTCCTTTTTTTTCCTCCTCCTCCTCCTCCTCCTCCTCCTCCTCCTCCTCCTCCTCCTCCTCCTCCTCCTCCTCCTCCTCCTCCTCCTCCTCCTCCTCCTCCTCCTCCTCCTCCTCCTCCTCCTCCTCCTCCTCCTCCTCCTCCTCCTCCTCCTCCTCCTCCTCCTCCTCCTCCATTCTTCCAGGTATCTAAGGTGGGGGTGAGAGGGTCAATGTTCATGTCCTTGTAAGACTAGACACCTACCCACCCCCATAATATTGCCCCATCTTCGCTCACACACACACACACACACACACACACACACACACACACACACACACACACACACACACACACACACACACGGTACTCAAGGTCCTTTTTTACTTAATTTTTTGATCAGCCTTAGTCCAAACCCCAATATTAACATCGCCCAGTTTAGTCTCTCTTCCTTTTCCTTCTTCTCTCCCTCTCTCTCTCTTTCTCATTCCTCCATTCCCTCCGGGTGTAGTGTCTCCCCTCTCTTCCTCTTCCTCCATCTCCGTCTCCTTTCCTTTCCTCCTGCCATTTATCATAATTCTTGCACCGTTATTCTATGCTCAAGTAACTGTTTTTTTTTTTACTTTCTATCTCTCTTGTGTTCCTCCTCCTCCTCCTCCTCCTCCTCCTCCTCCTCCTCCTCCTCCTCGTGGTCAAAGTAGTAACTCATAATTTGCTCAAGTAACAGTTTTTTCGCTTTTATCCTTCTTATGTTCTTTATTCTCTACCTCCTCCTCCTCTTCCTCCTCCTCCTCCTCCTCCTCCTCCTCCTCCTCCTCCTCCTCCTCCTCCTCCTCCTCCTCCTCCTCCTCCTCCTCCTCGTGGTCATAGTAGGAACTCATAATGACTTCACAATTAACGCATTCTATACCTGCAATGTAAACCTGCACTTGTAGCAATAAGAAATAATGAGTTCGAAGTTGATTGAGTTAGATTAAAAGAGATAGGAAGGAATTCGTCCTCAAACAGAGTGGTGGATGGATGGCATGGACTCAGTAATTAGGTTGTTTGTGCTGAGTCATAAGCGAGGTTTATAAACAAGGCTAGATGGATTTACAGTTGGCCATGGTAGGTGGAATAGGTAGGTGTGTTTCTTAAAAGGTACTGTCTCTTGTATGTCTGGTTTCTTGTGGTTCTCCTTATTTTTGTTGTGTTCTTGTAGTGCTTCCTTATTTTCTTAGTCTTGCAGGTTCCATTACTCTCTTACTCTTACTTACATCATTTTCTTACATTCTTGCGTTACTTTATTATTTTGTCAGTCTTGCAGCTTCCATTTTTATCTTATATCTTGCAGTTTCCATTATTTTCTTATATTTTTGCATTTTTTTCTTATTATCTTCTGTTCTTGCAGGTTCCATTTTTATTTCATTCTTGCACCTTCCATTATTTTCTTATATTCTTGCATTACTTTCCTTTTTTCTTATGTTCATGCAGTTTTCATTTCTATCTCAGGTTTTTTGCAGCTTCCTTTATTTTCTTCATATTCTTGCATTACTTTCTTATTTTATTAAGTTCTTGCAGCCTCCATTATTCTCTTTTGTTCTTGCAGATTCTCTTATCTTCTTATGATCTTGCACCTTCCCTTATTTGCCTACCTTGTTATTTTGTTCATATATCAAGGTCATGTGGCCAATTAGTTCAGTAAACAGGTATATTCAAATATACTTCATAAATCGATACACAAAGTTTTATCCCAACTTGGCTACATCTCACCTACAAACTAATATGGCTACATGAATAAAATATGTATGGATATCTAATGCATCCTCACCATATCTGTAATTTCTCCATTCATATGTATTATTGTATATTTTACCCTGGCGCGTTCAATTCATTATGTATGTCCTCATGATTCACTCCATCACATGCACCAGTAATTTTTTGGTGACTAACATCGTCACTAGAACCGTTCGCTTAATCATTCGCCGTGCACTTCATCTCCCTCCCAGCATGTGTGTTTAGTCAGGTCATTAGTATGTAGATTAATACAGTTCCCCATGTCAAGTTTAGCTATAATTCCTTCACAACTGACACCTGCTTGCATAACGTCATCTTCTTAGCCATTTCTCACAGCATGTCTCTCTTTTCCACCACGTGCGTTTAGTTAGTATGTCAAGGTAAAGTCTGCAGTTATTAGCATTAAACTTCTGCTGCATTGGTCAAGTGTAAAATCTCTCATTCATTTCTTTCTACTATTATCATTCTCATATTCAAAAGTTAAGTAAAGACAACAATAAAATACCTTTCTTTACAGAAGCCAACAGCAGCGTATAATAAATTCATTCATCTAGTAAACAAATCAATATATTCTCTACCTCTGCTGGATTCAAGAGCAACGTATGATATTCTATTCAATCAGGTGAATAAATCAATACCTTTTCTTCCCATGCCAAGTCTGGGAGCAGTGCATAATAACCTACTCACCCTGATAAATAAACACTACATTTTCTTGCTTTACAGAGTCTGGGAGCAGTATATAATCTCATCAAAAGCTAAATAAATAGATCACTACCTAATTAAACTACGTAAATAAACAAAACATTATAATTTCTGAGACGCTAGTTTTTCTTCTTCTCTGTCTCTGAGGTGGCCAGTTAATGACTTAAGTTACTACAGTATATTCCCTGTCGCCCCCACCCACCTGATCCTTTGTTTTTCTGCACATGTGTTGCGGCACTTGACCTTCAGGGAGCCGCCGGTGTGACGTGGGATCTGGTCAGGTATGTTTGGCGGGTGCACGTACACTGAGGTTAGGAAGGGACATATCTCTCTAAAATCAGGGTGCGCACGTGAAGCTGAGTTGAGGTACGTAAAGATAGACTGCAAGGGAACACGTGGGGAGTCAACACACCTATAGAAGCTTAGAATGCACGTGGAAGACTGTTTAGACGCGTTTTCAAATTCATTCTGGTTACTATTTTGACGATTTTATACAGCTTCAGAAACACATGTTGGGATTAGAATAGTAAAGACTGTGGCCATTAATCTTTTGACCTCCGTAGACCCTTTCTAATGCAAATAAAATCGTCTAGTCATACCCAAAATTCAAGATAAAAATGCGTCTCAATATTGAAGGTGCTAAAGATATGCGAGAAGGGTTTTACAAGGGAGATTGGCTTAAGACTATACATTATAAGTGACTACATAAGAGATTGTTTTACTGGGTTAATGTATAAGTTAACTGGCTTAAGAGTTCACATCGTAAGAAAGCATACAGGAAACTGGTTTGGTGGCTTACGACAGCAACGAACCACATGAAAGACTGGTTTGCTGCATAGCCTAAGATACCACAAGTTTAAACCACGCATGTCTGAATGGCTTAAGACTTCACACGGTAAGACAACACGGGCACATACTCAAAAAAAGACTAGTTTGTTGGCTTAAGGCACCCTCACACATCTTAAGCATTAAAAAAAAAAAAAACACACACACACAAAAAGGTAAAAATGCACACAGTAGGCCGGCTTAAGAAACCTACAAACAGGAACAAAAGCTGGGTTAGGACACTTACCTAAGCTAAGAGTGCATATGGTGATGGAGACTTCAGACATGTACCGTTATAAGACACTCACATACCGTAAAGGTGGGTGTAAACAGAAACCAGGTTAAGAAACGTGTCCGGCCAGCAAGGGAGCACGCGGACAGAGGCTGACTCGAGACTAGACACAGGGTGGAACTTTTTACTTCACACACAAAGGCCCAGTTGATCCATATTTGTGACGAGGATTTATGGGGGCGTCACTTTTCGGGGAACAAGTGGGACCAGTGACTTTTATAGAGCAGGAAGGTTGCGAAATGCGAGGCACGAATGAAGAGTAAGTTATCTTGAAGGACAGGTCAGGAATCGCTGCGTGACTTTTAAACTGACTATGGAACACTAATGGAACACGAGGCTTCTTTTTTATTTTTTATTTACTAAACAGGAAATTAATAATACGTGCGACATTTGGGAAGAGGTGAAATATTCTAAAACACAAGTAAAAACTAACATTGATGGGACATTTTTTATCCAGAGTACACTTTGGTAAGGAAAAGAGAAGAATATATTGATCAGATAAAGAGTACAGATAGAAGAAACTTAAGGACACAAACATGATCCTTTTTTTTTCATATTTTTCAACATAGAGTTACTAAACATGTTAAAAAATATGAAGGTTTAATGGAACAATATACATTTCTCTATAGGACATTTTGGTGAGGAAAAAGTGAAGAATATATTGATCAGATAGAGAGTACTGATAAAAAAAACCACTTCAGAACACAAACATGACACTTTTATTTATCTTTATACACAAAATTCCTAAACATGAGAGAGAGAGAGAGAGAGAGAGAGAGAGAGAGAGAGAGAGAGAGAGAGAGAGAGAGAGAGAGAGAGAGAGAGAGAGAGAGAGAGAGAGAGAGAGAGAGAGAGAGAGAGAGAGAGAGAGAGAGAGAGAGAGAGAGAGAGAGAGAGAGAGAGAGAAGTGACGTATTTTCAAAGGACAAATTAATCTCAAAAGGTAAACGAACGATGGAATACACAACACACATAGAAACCCCTTGACCACAATGACTCCCTCAAGACCCTGTGGAATGTTTATGGCTACTGGGACCACAAAAAGTACACGATGACTCATAGGAAACAGAAACACTTATATATCCAGTAGGGCGACACGCAAAAAGAACATCATTTACAACTCAAGGAACTAACTCTAAAAGGCGCTTCCAAGGCATTATGGTCCAAATAAGGCGCGTCGGGACCCAAGGCGAAACATTTACAGCCAAGAGGAGACATTTAGGAGGCGTTTATGGTACACAGATGCGCGACTTTAGGCCTAAGAGGATCAGCCTATTGTAAAGTGCTAAGTGGACGGTTATTATACGCAGTGAAGCTTCATTATGCTGTTCGAGTCCTCATTATGTTTCGTTATGCAGGGCGGCGCCTCATTACGCCAAGGTGCGCTGTATCTTTGCCGGGCAGGACGCGGAGTTTCATACAAAGTAGTTCGTTGTATAATATAGTTATTCATTGCGTAAGTTAAGCCTTTAGGATAGACATTCTTTTTTTAGTTAATTCATGTTTTTTTCTATCTGCATACATTTGGGTATTTTTAAACGCGAAACACCTTATTCAGTATCATTAATTTGTTTTATACGTTTATTTCATGATTTAAACCTTGAGTATATAGACTTTTTTCATCGCAAACTCTCTTCTCTTCACTATATTTGTTCCTTGCTTTATAACCATCACCAGGTCTGTCAGGAGTCTAGTCTCTTCACTCCCTCATGATCCGCTACAGCCATTCACAAGAAAGTCTCCTCCTGAACAGTGACACCAAACCAAGTGAAGCTGTGATGCGAGATGGATCAAAGGGTTATCAAGAATTCTGTACACCTTGTAAAAAAAGCTGTGTGTGTGTGTGTGTGTGTGTGTGTGTGTGTGTGTGTTACAGTTTACACTCACAAGAACATAAGGAACCCAGCAAGAAGCCATCATAAATACACATGGCAGTCACTATATGTACACCTTAACGCATCACTATCTCTCTCACTGTCTTGAAGCAACCTCACTCCAACTACTCAATCTCAGGAAATAAACATGCTACCTCATTTTCATTTATCACATAGACTTACCAAACATGTCGAAAATAACAAGACAAATTTTCACCATCACTTATGCATTGTAAGCAAACTTTTACAGAGCGAACTTCAGAAAGGTGAGACGTAGAAGCGACGGAGGGAGCAGAAAATTACTCCATTATTCCCCACAATAGCTAATCACCCAGCGGTGAGGTGAGGTGGGGCAGGTGAGGGTACAGCGGTCTACCTTAGCCTGAGGAGAGGGTGTGTGAAGGTGTGGGGGGTAGTCAGGGCCACGTGGAGGAGTGAACTAGTAAGCTGTCATGTAACACACACACACACACACACACACACACGTGACTACCTCTCTGTGTTTCCGCATATATGAATTATAAAACATGAATTATGATCTGCTACCTGAGTGTGTGTGTGTGTGTGTGTGTGTGTGTGTGTGTGTGTGTGTGTGTGTGTGTGTGTGTGTGTGTGTGTGTGTGTGTGTGTGTGTGTGTGTGTGTGTGTGTGTGTGTGTGTGTGTGTCTGTGTGAAGGCGAGATGGGCCATTTGAGCTTCTCGGTTCGAAAGTTAGCAACGTGTGTCTGTTTTCTGGTGTCCTGCCTCGAGTACATTTCATAGGAGGAGGAAGAGGAGGAGGAGGAGGAGGAGGAGGAGGAGGAGGAGGAGGAGGAGGAGGAAAAAACGAAGAGAATAGGTAGGCTGACAGTGTGTTTAGGACGGCCAGGACGAACGCCGGAGAGGAGGACGAGGAGGAGAGGAGGAGGAGGAGGAGAGGAGGAGGAGGAGGAGGAGGAGGAGGAGGAGAAACGTAGGTCTGATAATGATTCTCTTTTCTTTCTTTTTTACTGGCATGCAATTTCGTGCGTGTGTGTGTGTGTGTGTGTGTGTGTGTGTGTGTGTGTGTGTGTGTGTGTGTGTGTGTGTCTCTCTCTCTCTCTCTCTCTCTCTCTCTCTCTCTCTTTCCCTCATGAAACAGAACACTGAGGAGGAATCTAATTTAAAACTTCTCACATCGGGAGGAGGCGAGGCGTGTGAGGGAGAGGGAGAGGGAGAGACGGAGGGAAGGAGAGAGAGGGGAGGGAGGGAAGGGGAGAAATGGAGAAAGGGAGATAGAAGAGAGATAGCATGAAAGATGAAGGAAATAAGGAAAATGAGATATGAGTCACACACACACACACACACACACACACACACACACACACACACACACACACACACACACGGAATAAAACCACAAGACGAGAGAAAAACAATAATAAGACAGAATTGAAAAGGAGATTAGTTTAAAGAGTTGAATTATGGTCTGAAGCTAATCCTCCTCCTCCTCTTTCTCTTCCTCCTCCCCCTCCTCCCGATCCTCCTCCTCCTCCTCCTCCTCCTCCTCCTCCTCACACGCCCACCCATCACGTCACCTCCTAATTACCTCTATAATATCTTATTCATCTTGTTCCTTAATCTTCTCTCTCTAACTTTCCAGTCTATAGGGTTTTTTTTTCTTATTTCCTTCCTTCCTTCATTCCTTCCCTCATTATCTTCCTTACTGGTTCCTCTACCGACCAATTTCCCTTTCTATTTCTCCTCTTATTGTTCTTTGTTGACCACCACCATCACCACCTCCTCCTCCTCCTCCTCCTCCTCCTCCTCGTCTTTCCTCTCCTTCTCCTCCTCCGTTCCTTTCCCTTTTTCTTTTTCTCTCTTCTCGTTCCTCGTCTTCATTATTTTGCAATAGTAAGAAAAAGCGAGAAATCAATTACCACAGAGAGAGAGAGAGAGAGAGAGAGAGAGAGAGAGAGAGAGAGAGAGAGAGAGAGAGAGAGAGAGAGAGAGAGAATTAGTATCAACATTAATACCGTGTCATCCCCAAAGCTCTCTACTTCCTCCTCCTCCTCCTCCTCCTCCTCCTCCTCCTCCTCTTCTTCTTCCTCCTCCTCCTCCTCCTCCTCCGCATCCTCTCTCCCTCCCTTCCTCTTCTGCTCCCCTTCCTCATTGCCTCACAACTTCAACAAGGTTCTCCAGACAATAATGGAGAGGCGTGATAGCCACAGTTTGACTTGCAGCCTGTTGTGGAGAGAGAGAGAGAGAGAGAGAGAGAGAGAGAGAGAGAGAGAGAGAGAGAGAGAGAGAGAGAGAGAGATGGATAGGTAAATAGATGGATAAATTAGATGAACAGACATATATGGAAGGACGGAAAGACAGACAGACAGAGACAAAGGCAAACCGACGAACGAACAGACAGACACACAGGCAAACATATAGACAGACATACAGACAGGTAAACAGATAGACAGACATACAGACAGGTAAACAGATAGACAGACATACAGACAGGTAAACCAGATAGACAGACATACAGACAGGCAAACAGATAGACAGACATACAGACAGGCAAACAGAAAGACAAATGGACAGACACACAGACAGACAAAAAATAATAAATACAGACATAGATAGACACAAACAGACACACACAAGGACACAAACAGAAAGAGATAAAATGGAGACAAAAGATACACAGACAGACACAGACAGGCAGAGATACAAATACATAAAGACAAAGATAGAAACAGACATACAAACACACAAACACACAAAACAGTACAAAGAAAACGAAAAAAATTGACAAAAGAAAATGGAGAGAAACAGGAATAATAGGAAGAAGAAAACGCTCAATGGAGAAAAGAAGGCGGGAGGAGAGGAGAGGAGAGGAGAGGAGAGGAGAGGAGAGGAGAGAGGAGGGAAAGGAGGCAGGAATTGAGGGAAAGAGGGGAAGGAGACGAGAGGAGAGGAAAGGCCAGGAAAAGAGATGAAGGAGGAAAGGGAGGTAGGAATTGTGGGAGAGAGGGAAAGGAGGGGAGGGGAGGGGAGAGAGAGTGGAGGGAGGGAGGGAAGAAAGAAGAGAGTGAGGGTCTGGCAAACTCCAAGACCTGCATTCAACTGTAAAATAGCATTCGGGGATCTGTTTCTCCACGACTTTTGTTGCGTCATCAACCTTCGACAACGGGAGGAGGAGGAGGAGGAGGAGGAGGAGGAGGAGGAGGAGGAGGAGGAGGAGGAGGAGGAGGAGGCAGGAGAAAGGAGAGGAAAATGAAGAAGGCTTGTAAAAAATAGAGAGAGAGAGAGAGAGAGAGAGAGAGAGAGAGAGAGAGAGAGAGAGAGAGAGCTCAGAGGGCAATAAAACAAGTGTCAGGGAGAGAAGTGAGTTTCCGGAGCTGTTTGTCACCTAGAGAGGGAGGGGAGAGGGACGCACGCACGCACACACACACGAACACACACACGCACATGCACACACGCACATGCACACACACAGACACGCACACACGGCCATTCATATTGCACAAAGGACTAACAAATTCACTTAACTTTACGTAGACAATCATAAACACACACACACACACACACACACACACACACACACACACACACACGGGGGAGTTATGGGAGTACTGGTCCACAATAACAAAGAGACCATCGCTTACTCCTGTCTAAAACCTCTCAAACAATAACAACAACAACAACAACAACAACAACAACAAAACATCATCATTTAGTCATGGTTGATACAAAAGTCGGTTTTCCTATCTTCTTTTCCCGTGTGTGTGTGTGTGTGTGTGTGTGTGAGTATATACAAGCCACACGTACCAAACATATCTATACAACCTCCTTCTCTCGTTTTCTTTCCCTTTCCTGTTGTTTTCTCGCCTCTTATAATATTTACATAACCCAGCAAATGTTTAGCTCGCCACACCTTCGTTCTCTCTACAAACACGCCTCTGCTGTGAATCCCCGTGACTTCCTCTCTGCCTCAAGACTCCACACGTATTTCAAAACGTGAACCATCTACTGGTGTCTTAAAAATATGAAGCCTCAAAGTACTGCCTTCATTGTTACACCAAGAAAATTGAAAGAAAATAACCAATCTTGAAGTATGCAAATTATCAGCACCTACCTCCACTACTACTACTACTTCTACTACTACTACAACTACTACTGTTTAGCACTACTAACGATAGGATGAATACACAGACATAAATAGAGAGATAGATAAATATGTAGATAGATATAAAGACTTAGACAGACAGACAGATAGATAGATAGATAGATAGATAGATAGATAGACAGATAGATAGAGAGAGAGAGAGAGAGAGAGAGAGAGAGAGAGAGAGAGAGAGAGAGAGAGAGAGAGAGAGAGAGAGAGAGAGAGAGAGAGAGAGAGAGAGGAGCAATTTTCCACCTCAAGAGAAACAAGATTACGCCTTGCAAGTTTTTCCTCCACACGTTGCTGATGCTCGAGGTGAGGACGACCTGTGTGTGTGTGTGTGTGTGTGTGTGTGTGTGTGTGTGTGTGTGTGTGTGTGTGTGTGTTCTCGTCTCTTTACACTTTCCTCTATTTGTTCCTCTATCTGTTTCACCATGTCTTTCTCTTTCTTATATATTGCATTTCTTTTAACTTTCTATTAATTCCTTTGGTCTTCAGTTCTCTGTCTCTTTGCATGTGACTATTCTTTGTTCTTATTTCTTTTCATCTCCAACTAAATTCTTTCATGTGATAAATTTTTGCTTTACTTTTTTATTTTCTATCTTTTTCATGTACTCCTAACAATTCTTTGCTCTTTTTTTATCTTGTTTTTTCATTATTTTTCTTTCCAAATAGTAAGCAGAATAAATATGAAAACGTGTCATTGTACTGAAGAGATTATGTACGGTGATCATTTTTTCATATATATACACTAGTAATATTTCTTCGCTCTTTTCCAATCTTATTTTTTCTCTCTTTTTCATTCATCCAGTAATTCTACAAATCAAACTACAAACACAAAGGAAGTTACAAGAAGCAATCACTCAATACATTACCATTCTCATAATCTACACTCATTCTCCTTCATTCTACTCATTTTCATACATTTTTTCTCCCACTCGTCACTGCAACTCATTCATTCATTCATTCCCATCACGTCACATCTTAACTCCTCTCATTAAGCTTCGTTCTATTCCTATCCTTCTTAATATCTGAGCTTGTTAGTGTTAATCTATTTTCTTTATTTTTTTTCATCTTACTTCACAGATGAGAGAGAGAGAGAGAGAGAGAGAGAGAGAGAGAGAGAGAGAGAGAGAGAGTATGTGAGAAGGCTAACACCTCATTTCAGTCCCCTCTTTCTCCCCTTCTCTCCTCCTCCTCCTCCTCCTCCTCCTCCTCCTCCTTTCCTTGTAGTAATTTGTCAGCCAACCATCCTTCTCTCTCTCTCTCTCTCTCTCTCTCTCTCTCTCTGTGTGTGTGTGTGTGTGTGTGTGTGTGTGTGTGTGTGTGTGTGTGTGTGTGTGTGTGTGTTGTGAATATTTCCAATTCTTCTTCTTCTTCTTCTTCTTCTTCTTCTTCTTCTTCTTCTTCTTCTTCTTCTTCTTCTTCTTCTCTTCTCTCCTCCTCCTCTTCTTCCTCTTCCTCTCTCTCTTAGTTCTTCCTCTTTACCCAAGAAACTTTTGTGACTTATCCCTTTCTTCCCTCCCTTAACTTCTCCCGATTCCTC
>NC_059286.1:3500681-3515681 GCF_017591435.1 Portunus trituberculatus
TCCTCCTCCTGATCAGCTCATCCAATTTGATTTTTATTGTCTCTCTTGTCGGTTGCCATCTTGCCTCCTGGTCTCTCTCATCTCTCTCTCTCTCTCTCTCTCTCTCTCTCTCTCTTACTCTCCCTCTCTCCCTTCCTTCCTCCATCATTTTCCTGACCTCTTTATTTCCCTACTTCATCACCTTCGCGCCAATCTTTTTCACCTCTTCATCTTTTCCTTCTAATGTCCATCATTGTCCTCCTCCTCCTCCTCCTCCTCCTTCCACTCCTCCTCCTCCTGCTCTCCTGGCCTACTGATTGATAAAGGAGGAGGAGGAGGAGGAGGAGGACAAGGAGAAGGTAGAAAAATAGAACAAGAACAAGAAAGAAGAAAAAGAACATCAAAAGAGTATTTTCAACAAAAACAACAATAACAATAGGAACAACAACAACAACAACAACAACAACAATAATAATAATAATAATAACAGTAATAATAATAATAATAACAACAACAACAACGACGACGAACAAAAATGGAAAAGAAGAAGATTAGGAGGAAAAAGTAGTGAGGAGGAGGAGGAGGAGGAGGAACAAGAAGAAGAAGAAGAAGAAGAAGAGGAGGAGGAGGAGGAGGAGGAGGAGGAGGAGGAGGAGGAGGAGGAGAAGGAAGAGGAGGAGGAGTACAGGAACATCAGGTATCAGAAGGCGTGTTGGTTTATAATGAGGTTACCTGCTTGGTGGGCCACATACCTTATTCTACAGATCTTCACTATTGGGGCGAGTCTGGGATAGAAAACGGGAGGAGGAGGAGGAGGAGGAGGAGGAGGAGGAGGAGGAGGAGGAGGAGCTAAATGACAAGAGCAAATAAAGAGAGGGAGACACCATAGCTTAAGAGGGTGCATGGAAAGAGGAAGAGGAGGAGGAAGAAGAGGTGGATAATAGAACGAGAAGAGAGAGAGAGAGAGAGAGAGAGAGAGAGAGAGAGAGAGAGAGAGAGAGAGAGAGAGAGAGAGAGAGAGAGAGAGAGAGAGAGAGAGAGAGAGAGAATTAACGTGGATGAGGAAAAATTAAGGATGCAGAAAAAGAGATTAAGAAGAAGAAGAGAGGAAAGAAAATGAAGAGTATGGAAAAATAGAAAAAATAATTAAGAAAGAAGAAAATATAAGAAAAAAAGTAGAAATAGGAAAGAAAAGAGGGAAAAACAGATAAAGAAGTGAGTAAACCAGAAGTAAAAGAAGGAAGAGAAGAAAGAATGAAAAATAAAGCAAAAGAAAAGAGAACAAGGAAACAAAGAAGGAAAACACTAATAAGAAAGAAAGCTAGAGAATAGATAAATAGAAGAAGGAGGAAAGGAGAGGAGAAAAGATAGAGGCTGGAGGAAAATATAAAAGAAAAGATGAAAGTAGAAACAAGAATAGAAGAGGCAAAGCGAGAGAAGGACAAAGGAAGGAAGGAAGGAAGGAAGAGAGAGAGAAATGAAGAGGAAAGGAAGAAAAAAAAGGAAGAGGAAAGGAAAGAAGTGAGAAAAAAGAAAAGGGAAAAGAAAAGCGAAAAAAAGAAAGGAAATGAGAGGAAGAGGAGAAAGAGAAGAAAAAAGAGAAGAAGGAAAAGAAAAGTGAAAATAATCAAATTCATATACAAAAACGAAAAAGAAATGAGAGAAAAGATGAAGTAGGGACAGAGAAGAAGATATAAAAAAGGAAGAGGAGGAAGAGGAGGAAGAGGAGAGGTAAGAGGAGATGGTTATAAGGGCTCACCAATTCTACCTCTGTTCTCCCCTTCGCTTCAAATTCAATTGTCTGCAAATATCGACCATAACCCAACCTGCTTAGGAGAAAGATGATAGCCTGGACGGGAGAGGGAGTGGGGAGAGGGAGAGGGAGAGAGGGAGAGGAGGGGTAGATGAAAAATAATGTAAGAAATATGGAATTTGAGTGAAATAGGAAGGAAGGAAGAAATGAAGGCAAATTGGAGTTTAACAAGGTGTATTTCTAGCTTCTTTTGTTGTAATGGTGGTGGTGGTGGTGGTGGTGGTGGTGGTGGTGGTGGTGGTGGTGGTGGTGGTGGTGGTGGTGGTGGTGGTGGTGGTGGTACAGAAGAAGAAAAGCAAAAGTCACTGAACGACAAGAAAAAACAAGAATAATAACAATATGAAACGAACGAAAGCAGAAAAATTAACAAACGAGAACAAGAAGAAGAAGAACAACAACAATAATATGAAAAGAACAAGAACAAGAAAAAAAGGAAAACAAAAATAAGAAGAAATCAGCACCACCACCACCACCACCACCACCACCACCACCCCAACACAAGCAGATAAAGACACACAAATGAGTCAGGAATGAAGGCACAGGAGGAAGGTTAAGGGAGGAAATATGAGGAAGAATGAGGCGCTGGGAGATGCTCGTTATGGAGGGAGGCGTGAAGGAGAATGGGCCAGGAGGAGGAGGAGGAGGAGGAGGAGGAAGGAAGGAAGGGAGGGAGGGAGGAAAGAGGGAGGGAGGAGGGAAAGTGAAGCAGAAAGATAGATAAGATAGTTTGGAAGACCACGCCCCTACACTTCATCAAATTTTTCTGCTGTGGTGAGCTAACAGTAGAGGAGGAGGAGGAGGAGGAGGAGGAGGAGGAGGAGGAGGAGGAGAAGCAGAAGACTAGGAAGATGAGGATAAGATAAGTCAGGGAAAGATGGGACGAAAAAATGGAGATAAAATCGGATTAATAAAACAAAAGAGGAGATAAAAAGTTACCTTGAGGATGCCAGAGGGAAGCACCACCACCACCACCACCACCACCACCACCACCACCACGAATATTAGGGCGAGAAACGAAAAAGAGAATTAAAAAGGAAAAGAAACAATTGAAAGAAGAAAAAGAAAATATAGGAAAGAGGAAACGAACGAGGGGAGAGAGAGAGAGAGAGAGAGAGAGAGAGAGAGAGAGAGAGAGAGAGAGAGAGGGTGGGGGAGCAGTACCTCATACCTTGACATCACTTTCACTCTCACCCTATCACGACCTTGCCCACAGTCCCTTTAAATCCTCCCTCCCCTCCTCCCCCTTATCTCACCTGTTCTCTCTCTCTCTCTCTCTCTCTCTCTCTCTCTCTCTCTCTCTCTCTCTCTCTCTCTCTCTCTCTCTCTCTCTCTCTCTCTCTCTCTCTCTCTCTCCCTTCGTCCCTTCTCTCCCCTAATTCCTCTTTTCTCACCTATCATCTGGTTCCCCTACTTTCCCTTCCTATTCTTTTATCACCCCTTTGGCACTCCCCTATCATCACCCTCGCCTGTGCCTACTACCACCATCATCATCTCTGTCATCAGCATCATCATCAGCATGCCTGCCTTTATCTAATGAGGCGTCTTGTCTATTTTGTTGTTTTATTGCCTTTGTGTTGCCTTCTTTACTTTTATTAACTCTGTATTCCTGTTATAAGTTTTGTTTTGCTATCTTCATTATTTTATTACACGTATCTTGTTTTTCTCTCATATGTTTAGGTTAAAAAGTCATTAATTTGTCATAATAGGCCTACACACTTTCATTTTTTTTATTAATTTTTTGTGCTTATCTATAAAGAATATAACTGTGTATTTTTTTCATTGGTTATTATTTTTCTTAATTAACTTCTATAATCACTTGCAAGATCAGGATTTCGCAATATGTAATCTTCTTTTCACAGTAATTACTCCGGTGTATTGTGTATCATCATATTGGCCTTTGGGAATTTTCAGGTACATAATTTGGCTACTTAATGACATTGTATAAGAACGAAATCTTTCCTTTTGATAATATTTTCATTGTATTTTTTTTTCATCTATTTGTTATTTTTGTGTTAATTTCAACATAACGTGAATTACCGTCCGTTTATTTTCACTTCATCTTACAATTTTTCTGAGGGATTTCTACTGGGATGCATTTCTACCTTGAGTTTTCGGTGCGATTAGACGATTTTATTGACATTAACAAAGGTCTATGGAGGTCAGAAGATTAATGGCCACAGTCTTCACTTATTCTAATCCATACATAAGTTTCTGAAGCTGCATGAAATCGCCAATTAGTAAGCAGAATGAATATGGAAACACGTCACGGTACTTAAGGGGTTAATATTCAGCTTCTTACATGGAATGAAATTAAACCTTACTATTTTACATTAATTACTTCCGTCTGCGTCTCAATCTTTGTTACTCTCAATATAAACAGTATTTTTTTTTCATTTATACCATGTGGGCTTTTCACGGGAATTTCTGGGCTAAAGGAGATACTTTTTGAGGTACCTCCTATCTCAAAGCCCACCCACTAGGAAACCGTTGCCCCGAGTGAGGAAGCCCAGCCTACACTCGGACCGTGGACAGGATTCGAACACGTGCGCTTGGAGACCCCTCGGACCCCAAAGCACGCATGATTCCACTGTACCACGGCGGCCCAGTATTTGGCTAGTGTATCTCTCTCTCTACTAATCTTACATCTTTTTCTAAGGGAATTCCACAACATATTAACCTCTAGGGACGAAATTAATCTTTTATAATCATCTTTTACCTTAATTGCTTCCGTCTATTTTTTGTTCTATCCCGATGCTAACCTTAAGACATTCCACAGCATATTGTTTGTCTAGCCTCTAACCATTTATTAGACCAGGATTTATCTTCTCCAATCTTCCCTTATCGAAATTACTTCCATCTCGTTTCCTTGTTTTTTTGACCCGTTGTATTAATCCCGACCATGAAAGGCATTTAGTTAGCGTATCTTTCTATTAATCTTACAATGCCCATCACTTTAGCTCTTACGTAACTCCTTTTTGCCAGCCAGACAAGGGTGTTGTCACGCTTTCCCTCTATAAGGACGGTGCCGTTTTTTGTGTATCCATTCTTCAATTAAGTGACAATAGGCGTAGTAGGAAGGGTTATGCAAGGCGGACATTCTTGGGTCCTTAAGTCATGGCTAACCTTTCATATTGTCTCATCTCTACCTTGTTCCTCCCTCACTCTCTCGAACCCTTCCCATCACCTTCCTCCTCCTCTTTTTCCATTTTCTCTCTCTCTCTCTCTCTCTCTCTCTCTCTCTCTCTCTCTCTCTCTCTCTCTCTCTCTCTCTCTCTATCTCTTCCTCTCCACCTCTTCTATCTCTCCCCTCCCTTTTACCACATTATTCCACACGATTCCACTCTCTCACTAATTCTCAATGCGTGATTCCACTATACCTTTCCATATCCCAATGACCATCCTCCTCCTCCTCCTCCTCCTCCTCCTCCTCCTCCTCCTCCTCTTCCTCTTCGTTGTTGTCGTCTTCCTCTTCCTCATCTTTTTGGGAGGACCTAAAAGATATTGTTGGTTATTTGTGTATTTTTCTTTTTGTTTTCTTTTGTGGTTTCTTCCTTTCTTCTTCATCATCAATCTCTTCTTTCTATTTTCTTCCCTATTTTTCTTTTATTCATCATCATTTTTTTGTCTTGTTTCCTAGTTTAAAATTGTTCTTGCTTATGTAACTTTCTTCCTATCGTTCTTTTTCTTCTCTTTATACGCCTTTCTTTTTCGGTTTTAATAGTAGTCTTGTTCTTTTTCTTCCATTCTTGCTCCTGTTATCTTTTTCTCTGCAGTTCTTTTCTCGCTCTTCCTCCTCCTCCTCCTCCTCCTCCTCCTCCTCCTGGTTATTCCTTTATTTCTTTGCCAGCCTTTACTATTCTTTTCCTTGTACGTTAGCTTCGATAGAGTAGTCCACAAATAGCCAAGTAAGTCCCATTATGCCTGCTGCTGTTTGTCCTTCCTTTGTATTCCTTTGATTTCCTTTTCCTGCAGTATTCTTCTCCCACTAACCCAGCTTCTCTCTTCACGCATTAACGCTGAATCTAATTAACTTACTTTACTTATTAACTACAAATACTTCTCAAACAGCCAAGCAAGAACCTAGAGACGACCTACACACATTCATTTCTATTCATTCTTTTGTGATTATCTGTAAAAATCTAATTATTTGCCTATTTATTTTCTATGGTAATTATTTATATTATTTAATTAGTAAGTGTTCGGCTGTTCCGTCTCGTCTTATGCAACTCTCCATAGAACACAAAGGAAGGACAAGGCAAATGTTTAAGCTGTTTCTGGTGAGCTATGCAGTGTAAGTTGATGTAATAAGTGCTGGGTAGTGATGGCATAAGGTTTCTCCCCACTTACCTACTTATTTACTTATTTATTTGCCTCCTCCTTCTCTTCTTCCTCCTCCTCCTCCTCCTCCTCCTCCTCCTCCTCCTCCTCCTCCTCCTCCTCCTCCTCCTCCTCTTCTTCTTTGCTCCTAGATTTCTTCTGCATATTTTTTTGTCTTTTTATGTTGATTTTCTCTAAGCTCTCTCCTTCTTCTTCTTCTTCCTCTTCTTCCTCTTCTTCTTCTTCCTCCTCTTCTTTGCTCCTAGTCTTCTTCTGCATGTTTTTTTTTTTTGTCTTTTTATGTCAATTTTCTCTAAGCTGTCTTCTTCTTCCTCCTCCTCTTCCTCCTCCTACTTATACTTATCCTTGTCCTCCTTCCTAATGTTAAGTGTGTCTAAATCTTCCTCCTCTTCCTCATTCTCCTGTTCTTCCTCCTCTTCCTCCACTTTTCTTCCTTATTAAACTTAGTCTTCCTCGTCCTTCCCATTGCTAAATGTCACTAAACCTTAATGCTACTTCTCCTCCTCCTCCTCCTCTTTCTCCTCCTCGTCCTCCTCTTCTTCCTCCTCCTCCTCCTCCTTTCTCTCTCCATCTTTAAAATTCCCCAGCACTTCTCCTTATCAATAACACTCCTTTCCACTTTTCTCTCTATCTCTCTCCAACGTTCCCGCTTATTCCTCTCCTTTATTGCAAGTGAGATCTCCTCCTCCTCCTCCTCATTATCTCTTCACTATCCCTCCACCAAAATCCTCCTCCCTTATTCACCATCTTAAGACTCTCTCTCTCTCTCTCTCTCTCTCTCTCTCTCTCTCTCTCTCTCATTTTTATTTTGCCATTATTTTTTTTCTCCTTTTCTTCGTTGAAAATGTTCACCTCTGTCCTTTTTTCCTTTCTCTCTCTTCCTTGATTTCCTCTTCTTCTTCTTCTTCTTTTCTTTTTTATTTTCATTTTTATTCCTCCTCCTCCTTCTAAACAATATATCTTTTTCTCCCATCCAAAATTTGAGTTCCTCTTCTTCTTCTTCTTCCTCCTCCTCCTCCTCCTCCTCCTCCTCCTCCTCCTCTTACTTGTGTCTACTCCCTAAATAATACCTTTTCTAATCCCTCTTCTCTCCTTCACCATCCTCTCCTCCTCCTCCTCCTCTTTCTTGTAATGCCCATGAAACCTCCTCTTCGCCCTCTTCCTTCTTCTCTTTCTTTCTCCTTTTTTTCTTTCCTTCTCATTCCCCCTCTCTTTCCTTCCTTCTTTATCATTTTCAACTCTTTTCTCTTTCTTTAAATATATCATTTCTCTCTTTTTCCTTTTCCTTTGTTTCTTTCTTCTTTTGCACTTCTTCTCTTTCTCTCTCTATATATGTTTCTTCATTTTTTTTTCGTATATTTTCTTTCCTTATGTCCCATTTCTCTTGTTCTTCTGTCTATTAGTTCTAATCTTCTCTTTCTCCTCTTCCTCTTCGTTTGTTTTCCTTTTTTTGTCTTTTTCTCTTTTCCTTCACTAAATCATTCATTCTAAACCTCTCCCTTTACTTATTTCTATTCCTTTTCCTCCTTTAATTCTTACCATTCACTTTCTCTCTTCCACATTTTCCCTCCTTCCACAAAACTCCACCCAAACCTCCTTTATTTCATGTCTTATTCATCTTCATCCTTCATCACTAGCCCTCCTCTTCCTTTTCTTCCTTTTCTTCCTTCTCTAAATATCCCTTTCTCTGACCCTTTCTTCCTCTATCTCTCACTCTCCCTCTCCCTTCCATTCCTCCTCCTCCTCCTCCTCCTCCTCCTCCAGCTCCCCTCCGTCACCAATCATCGTGTTGGTTCCAATACTGGTTCCCTGTTTACCTTTCATATGCTCACTCTCTCCGGATGGTTTGAAAATCGTGTTACTGCCAAATTTGGACCAACCATCACAGCCCAGAGAGAGAGAGAGAGAGAGAGAGAGAGAGAGAGAGAGAGAGAGAGAGAGAGAGAGAGAGAGAGAGAGAGAGAGAGAGAGAGAGAGAGAATTTGTCTGTCACCGTATAGAATGACATGACGCAAGAAGGAAGGAAGGAAGGAAGGAAGGAAGGAAGGAAGGAAGGAAGAAGGGAAGTATGGAATGAGAGAAAGAAGAAACTGAAAAAAAGAAAGGAAGAAGCAAGAAAAGGAAAAGCTATAGAAAGGTAAGAAGGGAAAAATAAAGGAAGGAAAAAGGAATGAAGGAAAGAGGAAAAGGAAGGAAAAATAGACAAATAATGAAAAGAAAACGAAAAATTGAAGAAAACTGTGAGAGAGAGAGAGAGAGAGAGAGAGAGAGAGAGAGAGAGAGAGAGAGAGAGAGAGAGAGAGAGGGGAAAGTTAATAGGTTATCTTTTTATAATAATGTTTGCCTTTTTCCCTCAATCACAGAGACAAATAAAGGAAATGTTTATCTACTTCCATTCATCTTGCCCAGACAATGTGTGTGTGTGTGTGTGTGTGTGTGTGTGTGTGTGTGTGTGTGTGTGTGTGTGTGTGTGTGTGTGTGTGTGTGTGTGTGTGTGTGTGTGTGTTACAAGCCAACGATGATGGAAACACGTAAAAAGCTACAAATTAGACAATATACCCTTAAAAATCAGTATATCCCTTCTTTTTTTACTTTTTTCTCTTAATTTGCATTTCATTTTGTAACACACACACACACACACACACACACACACACACACACACACACACACACACACACACACACACACACACACACATAAAGAAAAAAGTGAATTTCAAAAGACATGTAAAAGAAATTATTAAACATCAACCCCTTCAGTACTGGGACGCATTTTTACCACGAGTTCTGGATATGATTACACGATTTTATTTACATTAGGAAGAGTCTATGAAGGTCAGAAGATGAATGGCGAGAATCTTGACTTTCTTAATCCTCCCATAAGCTTCTGAAGTTGTATAAAACCTCCAAATAGTAAGCAGAATGACTATGAAAACGCGTCCTGGTACTGAAGGGGTTAGCAATAAAAATTCCTTACCTTTCACTTCTTTTTCTTCTATTTCGTATCAAGAAAAGAGAAAAAGTCAAACCAAAACAGTAAAAAAAAATATAGAAAGCTGTTTTTAACCTTAACTCACAAATTCCTTAACTTTTATCTACATTATATTTCTTTTTTACCAGGAAAAGATAAAATCACGAAGTAAATTATCAGTCCCCCTTATCAGGAATTCTAAGCCAATCAGCGTGCAGGGTCCTCCTAAGAGTGGCCAATCAAATTCACCCTCACCACAGGCCCACCCAATCCTGAGCCCCGCCCTGCACAACGTTAGCCAATCAGGAAGTGGTCTGCAGCTTCCTAGCCCAATGACACAACCGGTTTCTTTATCTTCCACTATTGCATCTCTCTCTCTCTCTCTCTCTCTCTCTCTCTCTCTCATGGTTTTTTATGTGTTTATGTACTTCTATTTTATTTTCCTCGTCATTCTGCTTTTTATTTCATCTCTTCTTCCTTCTCCTCCATCACCTCCTCCTCCTCCTCCTCCTCCTCCTCTTCCTCCTCCTCCTCCTTTCTTTATCTCTTGATCTTTCTTCCCTGTCATCTTTAATTGAACATTTTCGCAACCATTCTAAAGTACGTCAAGGAGGACTCTCTCTCTCTCTCTCTCTCTCTCTCTCTCTCTCTCTCTCTCTCTCTCACAAAGGTACTCACGTTTCCCGTTTTCTACGCCACTGTCACGAAGCTTACCTGTAAAAGAAAACGGAATTATTAGGAATAGTTGAAATTAGAGAACACGAATATGAGAAAAAAATACCTCTCTCTCTCTCTCTCTCTCTCTCTCTCTCTCTCTCTCTCTCTCGCAAACACCTACTCTATTTTACATGTAAAATGCCACGAATTCCTCATTTCCAGCCTGGATGAAAAAATAAAGAGGAGAGAGAGAGAGAGAGAGAGAGAGAGAGAGAGAGAGAGAGAGAGAGAGAGAGAGAGAGAGTAATGCAATCACTATCGAATTTATCAAAACATCATAACCCTTCTCTCATCAACCTACCAACACCATCACCACCATCACCACCAACTCTCCCTCCACCACCACCGCCACCACCACCACCACCACCGCCACCACCACCGCCACCACCTCCACCACCGCCACCACCACTACAAAACGCTGTTTAACCACCACAATGATTACCACCATTACCACAACCACTACCACCACCACATCACCACAGAATAAGCTCTCACCACCACTACTAGTACAATTACCACCACCACCACCACCACCACCATCACCACCACCACCACCATCATCACCACCACCACCACCACCACTACAAAACGCTCTTTTTAACCACCACAATTACTAACCACTATCACCGCAGAATAAGCTCTCACAACCAGTACTACTACAATTACCACCATCACCACCACCACCACCACCACCACCACAACCACCACCACCAGTACTGCACCCACACAAGCAGTGACACAGAGGCGAAAGCTGGGCAAAAATATGTAATAAAACGGCTTAATGAGCAAATTCCTTTCTCTTTTACGTCGAGTGATAATGATGATGATGATGATGATGATGATGATGATGATGATGATGATGATGATGCTGACAATGGTGGTAGTGGTGGTGTTTGCGAAGGTGGTGATGGTGGTTGCTGTGGTGACAAATAGTGTTTAAAACCATTAATAAATTCAGTTCAATATTGCCAACTCAATCCTCTCTCTCTCTCTCTCTCTCTCTCTCTCTCTCTCTCTCTCTCTCTCTCGTGTATCTCCACGTGATCTGCCCATTTACGTAATAGAAAAGAGTAGAAGGAAGAGAAGAGGAGGAGGAGGAGGAGGAGGAGGAGGAGGAAGAGGAGGAGAAGGAGGAAGAGGAGTTACAGGGGTCATTTGATATTGTCTGCATCCTTCCAAATTAACTGTAATCTAAACTAAGAGAGAGAGAGAGAGAGAGAGAGAGAGAGAGAGAGAGAGAGAGAGAGAGAGAGAGAGGAAATGGTCTGACACCTACATACACACATACTCACAAACTCACACAGAATAACATTTAAATACCAAGAAATTTAAGGATGAAATAGGAAAACGAGATAGAGAGAGAGAGAGAGAGAGAGAGAGAGAGAGAGAGAGAGAGAGAGAGAGAGAGAGAGAGAGAGAGAGAGAGAGAGAGAGAGAGAGAGAGAGAGAGAGAGAGAGAGAGAGAGAGAGAGAGAGAGAGAGAGAGAGAGAGAGAGAGAGAGAGAGAGAGAGAGAGAGAGAGAGAGAGAGAGAGAGAGAGAGAGAGAGAGAGAGAGAGAGAGAGAGAGAGAATGAATGAATGAGAGAAAGAACGAAAAAGAAAAAGAAAGAAAAAGAAAGCAATGAAAGGAGAAAATGAAAGAGAGAGAGAGAGAGAGAGAGAGAGAGAGAGAGAGAGAGAGAGAGAGAGAGAGAGAGAGGATATCACTGTTGTCTTATTTCTCAATTTTTTCTGAAAGTCACTCTCTCAGAATTCCACTCAACAAGACTGGCTTCACTCACGTACCCCCTCTCTCTCTCTCTCTCTCTCTCTCTCTCTCTCTCTCTCTCTCTCTCTCTCTCTCTCCATCGTTTTCTCTTTCCTATATTTTCTTTTTTCTTTCAATTCTTTCTTTTCCTTTCTTTAATTCTCTCTTTCATTATGCATCTTAATTTTTGTAGTAGTAGCAGCAGCAGTAGTAGTAGTAGTAGTAGTAGTAGTAGTAGTAGTGGTGGTGGTGGTGGTGGTGGTGGTTCCCTGTGGCCCTTATAGAGACTTGATGGATACAGTGCTCATTCATACAGGCGGATGAGAAGCCGTTATTTGAGATTGCTCCTGCGTCCTCCGCCACGTGATGATGTTAATTTGTCTCTCTCTCTCTCTCTCTCTCTCTCTCTCTCTTTCTTGGTAGGAAGTGTGAGATGGAGTATTTTCCAATGAATATATGAGAGAGAGAGAGAGAGAGAGAGAGAGAGAGAGAGAGAGAGAGAGAGAGAGAGAGAGAGAGAGAGAGAGAGAGAGAGAGAGAATACTCGTACGTGACGACTTGACGAGACGAAACGGAAGGGAAGAAAGGATAAGATAAAGAAAGGAAAGAATTTAGAGAGAGAGAGAGAGAGAGAGAGAGAGAGAGAGAGAGAGAGAGAGAGAGACCCTGAAACACACACTTACTGTTTGAGTTTCGTGGATCTAAAGGAACTTGTAAGCCAGTTTTGTCTCGTCCATGTGCATTAGAGGAACACCACTCTCTCTCTCTCTCTCTCTCTCTCTCTCTCTCTCTCTCTAACGCCACAATCAAGCGCTCATTATCTTGTAGTTTTATATTTGTCGTGCTTTACTCTCTCTCTCTCTCTCTCTCTCTCTCTCTCTCTACTAAAGATGCATAACAGAGAGAGAGAGAGAGAGAGAGAGAGAGAGAGAGAGAGAGAGAGAGAGAGAGAGAGAGAGAGAGAGAGAGTGAGTGAAGAGGATGAGGGAAGGGATATTAACTAAAGACAAATATATAGTGACACTGAGATAAAGGAAGGAGGGGAGAGAGAGAGAGAGAGAGAGAGAGAGAGAGAGAGAGAGAGAGAGAGAGAGAGAGAGAGAGAGAGAGAGAGAGAGAGAGAGAGAGAGAGAGAGAGAGAGAGAGAGAGAGAGAATAGTCATGCCTCTTCGTATAACTAGACATGACAACACACATACACACACACACACACTTGAATGAGCGAGACCTTGGAAGCCACTGAGTTGAGGATCACGTGACACTACAGAGGAGTCGCATCTCTTTCTGCAAACCGTTTGACATTTGAGCATCGCGGAAGGAAGAACACTGCAGGAGGAGGAGGAGGAGGAGGAGGAGGAGGAGGAAGAAGAGGAGAAAAATGAGAAGAGGAAGAGAGAAGGGATATACATACGATGCGGAGGCGGAGTAGAAAGACGAAGGCGAGGAAAGATAAGAATGAACGGATGGAGGAGAAGGAAAGGGTGAAATTTACAAATAAAAAAGCAAATAAATGGAATCTAGACAAGAGAGAAAATAAAAACAATGACAGCAACACGTAAACAAGGAGAAAAACAAGAAACCCAAGAAAAAAGAGAGAGAAAATTAAGAACACAAACAAGACAGAGTGAAAAAAAAAAGTGAGAGAGAAGGAAGAAAAAAGTGCACAAGGAAGAAGGAAGAGAGGAGGGAAGGCCATGAGATTAAGTCACTTACTATAATACTTTTAGCAGAAGCTTTTGTGATAAGAGTACTATGGAAATATAAACACAATTAGACTTTTCACTCGTATGGCTTCTCAAACTGACAAAAAAAAAAAAAAGGTTCTGATGCAAGTTTGTGGTTGTGAATTTATCGCGTAATTCTGAAACACACCAGTGACAGAAACAAAATAAGAGTGGAACAGTATAAAGAAATAAAAATAACAAGAAAAGAAAGGAATAATGAAAAAAACAATATCAAGGGAAAGTGAATGAGAGAATGAGGACAAAACAAAGCAGAAAGAAATAGAAACAAAAGTACAAGAATAAAAGATAAAACCAAATAATCATGAGTTAACAATGATTGGAAAGGTGAATATAGAACGGAAGAATGTGATAAAATAATATAAACACAATTAGTCTTTTCACTCGTATGGGTTCTCAAACTTACAAAAAACACTCGTTATGCAATTTTAGGGTTGTGAATTTGTTGTATGATTCTGAAAGACTCCATGGCCAAAAAAATAAGAGGGAAAAAGGTAAAAAAAATGAAAATAACAGTACAAGAAAGGACACAGGGAAAAAAAAACTATATTAAAGAAAACTGAATGAGAGAATAAGGGCACAAAAGTAAAGCAGAAAGAAATATAAACAAAAATACTAAATAAAAGAAGATAAACAAACAGACAATCATAAGTTAATAATGATTGGAAAGGTGAATAAGGAACAGAAGAATGTAACAAAATAAAACAGGTCCATTCACTCGTATGGGTTTTCAAACTTAGAAAAAAAAAAAAAGTCATGATGCAAATTTATCTAGACATGTACTACAGACATGAGAAACACACTAAACAGAGATACTACACAGAAAACATGCAGAATACAGACAGACAGCATTACAGACAAGCTACACAGACAGGAAACACAGACAGACAGCATTACAGACTCGCTACAGAGATGAGACACAGACAGACAGCATTACAGACTCGCTACAGACAGGAAACACAGACAGACAGCATTACATGGGTTTTCAAACTTAGAAAAAAAAAGACATGATGCAAGTTTATCGTTGTGAATTTGTTGTGTGATGACTGAAAAAAAATAGAATGAAACAGTACAAAGACATAAAAACAACAGTGCAAGAAAGAAAAAGAAACAAAAGAAAGGATATCAAGAGAAGTAAACGATGATTAGGAAAGTGAATGAGAGAATGATGGTAAAAAAAAAAAAAACAATACAGTAGAAAGAAATGGAAACAAAAGCAGATAATCATGAATAAACGATGATTGGGAAAGTGAATAAGAGACAGAACAATGTAAATAAAGAAGAAAGACAGTTAGAAAGAGAATTAAAGAAAGAAAAACAGTACAGAGAAATAAAAAAAAAGTACAAGAAAAAAATATAAAGAAACGAATCGGAAAATTTAATAAGGAAATGAAAAATGAAGGTAAAGAAAGAGGACATGGTGAGAAAACAATGATAAGATGAAACATACTTAGGAAATTAGATAGAACAATAAAGTAAATAAGAAGAAAAACTTTTAGGAGACGAAGGTATGTAAGAAGTAGCTAGACCAATGAATAAATGAATACAGGAAATAAAGAAGGAAAGGAAATTGAAACATGTGAGAAATATTGAAGTAAGAGTAAGAGAAAGACAAATTTTGACCAAGATAAAGGAATAAAACATGAAAGAAGAAAAGAAAGGTTAACAGACATACAGAGAACTATTAAACAA
>NC_059286.1:3520681-3530681 GCF_017591435.1 Portunus trituberculatus
TTTACAATGTGATATGCAACTTTTCAAAGCTCTGAAAGTAATGTGCAAAAATTTTCATAAGTATCTACGAGAGTGAAGAGACTGAAAAGAGTAGATTTTGCTGTTTCTGGCACGTGTAATAATTGGAAGTGGCTGTAGAACAAGAAAAGAAGTCTGGGAGTGGTGTATATTGAAGGACATGCCGAATATTACTGATAAGAATGAAAAAAAACAAGAAGCTTCTACTAAAATAAGAAAATAAGAACAGTGGAACCTGCAAGAAGCCCCCAGCTCTACACGTGGCAGTCCCTGTATGAAATGTACCTACTTATCTCTCCACCTATCGTCCCCATCCATGAAATAATCCTTCAACCTCCATAATGACTCAGCACCAACAACCCGATTACTTGCGTTCCATTCGTCAAAACCAGGTGAGTGTGAGTTGTCCAGCAGTGAGGGGATCAGTTCTCACACATGTACGTTCTGTGGCGACTGTCAAGGATATCTTTTAATCTCTTCAGTATCAGGACGCGTTTTCATATTCATTCTGGTTACTAAATGGAGAATTAATGCAGCTTCAAAAACATATGTTGGGATTAGAATATTAAAGACTCTGGCCATTAATCTTTTAACCTCCAAAGACCCTTCCTAATGCAAATAAAATCGTTTAATCATACCCCAAAATCAATGTAAAAATGCGTCTCACTATTGAAGGGGTTAGAACTCTAATGACTAACAACCTGATTACTGAGTCCGTTCCATTCATCAAAACACTCCAGGTGATTATGTGAGTTGGTTGACCAGCAATGAGGTCAGTTCTAACACACACAAGTAAGTTGCGTGGTGGTTGTCAAGTGGACTGGAGACTGCATCATCGGATTTGGCAACCGGGACGTCCCGCTAACATCTTGCTTGAACCACATGCACTGGTTCAAGCAAGTATATTCAGGAAATACTTATCACTTTCTATAATTTACATCCACATGCAGGCAGCAATGACGAACACTGCTGAATATAGGCAGTGTTGTGTGTCAAACAATAAATAATAATTGACTTGTAATACTATGTACTAGTGATAGTGGTAAGTACTCGTAAGCTTAAATATTCACACGGACAGGAAATAATCGGTTCAAGCTTGACAAAAGTTTGATTTGAAAGAGACAGAAATGAACTGGTTTGCAAGTAGACAGGTGGATGAATGAAACATGCTCAGTAATCTCGCTGTTACTGGTGAGTCATTCGGAACCTTTACAACAAGGTAGGAAGAGAATGATAAACAGAAACAGCTAAGTATATTTAATGCAGGAACTATCATGTGCAAATCTGAGCGGCTTCTTACAACTACCTTTATTTCAACATATTCTCACGTTTCTGACACAATGGTGATAGGTAGATAGCCAGAATACGATAATAAACCTTTAAGTACCCGTGACCGCTACTATAATCACCTTCACGCCACGGAAACACACAAAAACGCCACTACAACCACGCCGCTGCATACCGATAGCGGGGCGAGGAATCAGCTGCCTGCCTTTCTAGATGCGAATCACAGGTGCAGGAGGCGAGGCGAGACTGGTTCCCCGCACGCCAGGCCACTTTTTGCGCATCCCTGGCCAGGCGGGCGCGGCGGCGACTCCTGCAGTGCAAATTTTCACGCTCGCGGCCACCAGGTGTGTGAAAGGCGCCTTGACCTTCGCGTGTTCCTGAGCCAGAGCCACGTGTTTGAAGGATGCGTGATTGATAGCTCAGGTCAGTCAAGTCTTATTTGGCGTTGATTGGTGGAATAGGGTTCTCAGTTTAGTTAATAGTGTTTTGTTATGATTCTTTTGTTTAGTTTTTTTTTTTGTTTATGGAATAGAGAAAGCTGACCAAAAGCAACAAAAACTAAAAAGAAAAGGCCCACTTGATTGCCAGTTCCCTAAAAGATTAAGAGAGTTAACCAAAAGTCTGAGCCCAATGTCTTGAAACCTCCCTCTTAAAAGAAGTCGAGTTGTAGGAAGATGGAGATACAGAAGCAGTTATTGTGAGGTATGATGAGTTCGAGCATTCAGGTTTACCATAAGTTATCCTGGTTTTTATTTCCAGTCACCGTTCGTTTTCTTTTCTTATTTTGTACTGAATGTGGTGAGTTTTCGCTACATTTCGCTATAGTTATCGCAGTTCATTTGTTTCCCTATTCGTAGTTTTTTTTGTATTCCATTTCTGCGTTCATCCTTATCTACTGTAGTCCATGGTAATGTTATCTTTTCATCTGTTTGTCTTACTTGTAGTTATCGTGTAGCATTTCTGTATTCAACCTTATCTAGTCTTACAGCTATTGTAGTCCATCTTTAGTCATCCCGGTTAACTTTGCATGGTTATTGTATTTTTTTCATCTGTTTTTTTATTTGCAGTTATCGTGTTACATTGTTGTACTCATCATTATTCTGTCTCCAGTTATCGTAGTCTTTATATTTGAAGTCATTGTGGAAGTACACGTATTATTTTCCCGTCACACAGTTATCGTGGTACATTATTCACATTTTTTTTCATACCACTTCCATAGTTAGCGCCATGAATACTGTGAAGTTATCGTAATGAATACTGTATAGGTATCGTGAGTTGTTTGTTATTGTAGAGTGGGTGGTAGAAAAATATTTAGACATTATTTGATATCATTGTAACCCATCCTTTACAACTATCGTAACACATTTTTCCACCATTATCAAACCCTATTTTCAAAGTTACGCTCCATTAACCCATTCAGTGCTGGGACACATTTTTACCATGAATTTTGGGTGTATTTAGACGATTTTGTTTACATTAGGAAGGGTGCATGGAGGTCAGAAGAATAATAGCTAGAGTCTTCACTATTTTGATCCTAACATAAGTTTCTGAAGCTGTATAAAATCATCATATAATAAGCAGAATAAATAGTAAACGTGTCATGGTACTGATGAGGTTGAATTACATCAAATTACTTTATACACTTACTATAAGCCTATTTCGCACAACCATCGTACCAATTCTTACAACTATCGCACGTAAGCCCATGCCACAACAATAAGGATAGATCAGGTTACACTCAACTACTGTAACCTACTTTTTTTTATAACCGTAAGCCACTTTTATAGCTACTGTGAACAAGCCTCATGCTATCACAGCCTTGATCGCGAAGTGGCAAGTGTCTCCTCGTAATCTGAGGGATGTCTAAACGAAGGACAATTGGAGGCTAAGTCTTCCATAAAACAAGTCAGGCATAACAAATACAACAATACATACACAAGACCTTCCCTACAGCACGTCCATCAGATTACCTCAAGTTCATGTTACGTGAGTCTGGGGTATTTACTGTTCTAATGCCACCACTCTTACACGCTTCCTTCTCCCGCCACCAATGTTTTCAAAGGACACAGAGATGATTATGCTAGTTGGATTTTTATTGGTGGTTTTATGGGTGTTCTTCTTCTTCCTGATTGTACAGCCGTGAAACGAAGTCGAATCGCCTCTTACGTAAAACCTTCGTTCAGACAGTACACAATGGTGACTTGTAGAATTTGACTGATTTCTTTGCCGTGAATGTTAATGTTTTTGAGTCTCGTGTATATCCGGACAAATGTGTCGAGTGGGTGGGAGGGAAACACAACTGCATCAACTTGTGTTTTTTCGTCTTGTTCCTCCAGAATTCTCTGATTATATATATTTTTTTCTTTTTCCTTTTTTTCCCCTATGACATGTAACGAAAAACACAAAAGGCGATGTATAGAATCTTTTAGAAATCAGGTTAGGTTAAGTTAGGTTATAGGTTCTTGGATTAGGTTTAAACGATCACCATTGAAAAACTAATAATTTGTTCACTATATGTAGAGACAACACACAACACTAAAGGCGACGCACAGAATCATTTAAGGGATAGGTCAGGTTAAATTAGTTTAGATTACGTTCTTGGATTAGGTTATTTTTGGGAAAACTCTAATAACTATATAATTATTGTAATCCTTCCCTTTCTTTCACTGTGATATGCAAAACTTAAGATAACGCATATAATGTTTTTAGAGGCAAGTTCAAGTTAGACTATGAAAGGTTCAGTTAGGTTATTGGATTAACCTCTTCAGTACCATGACTCGTTTCCATATTCATTCTGCTAATTATTTGGTGATTTTACACAGCTTCAGAAACTTATGTGGGAATCAAAATAAGGAAGACTCTACCATTAATCTTTCGACCTCCACAGACCCTTCCTAATGTACATAAAATCGCCAATTCATATCTAAAACTCATAATAAAAATGCGTCCCAGTACTAAAGAGGTTAAGTTTAAACACTCTTGAAAAACCTAATAACTATGCAAATACTTTAATGCTTCCCTTCCTTTCACTGTGATATGCAACAACACTTAAGACGACGTATACAATATTTCTAGAGGCAAATTCGGGTTAGGCTAAGTAAGGTTAAGTTAGGTTCTTTGGTAAAATTTAAACCATTACTCTTTAAAACCTCCTATGACTTCCACTACACCCATGAGGGAATTAGAGATCAGAAGCACAAACGTGTAGTAATACAGACTTCAATACTATAAGAACCTTCACCCTTTTCAACACCTCGATAATAAATAACACCAGTAGAAAAAAAGGAACGTTAAAGTTAAGGAGAGAAAAAGAAAAAAAGAAGCAATGAAATTTTACTCAATAGTGAAAACTCCTTCTGCACGATTGTGTTTCCCCTCTCTCTCTCTCTCTCTCTCTCTCTCTCTCTCTCTCTCTCTCTCTCTCTCTCTCTCTCTCTCTCTCTCTCTCTCTCTTATACATTGACCTCAATTACTAAATTATCTCATTTTACTCTTCCTTTCTTTACCAATAACTCTTTCGTCCAATAATTCTTACATAAACTCTCTCTCTCTCTCTCTCTCTCTCTCTCTCTCTCTCTCTCTCTCTCTCTCTCTCTCTCTCTCTCTCTCTCTCTCTCTCTCAAGGTACTCACTTTCTCCATGTTCTCCGTTTTCTATGCCACAAAGCTTACCTGCAAGAAAACGAGAGAAAAAAAAATCAGCGTTACAATTAGGAATGCGAAACACGAGAACAAAATCGAGGAATAATTATGAAACGTCGAAGGAAAACTCTCTCTCTCTCTCTCTCTCTCTCTCTCTCTCTCTCTTTGATGGCTTAGTGTTTTGTAGGCTATGTATAAATTCTACCAGGAAAGGAAGCGGGAAGAGAGAGAGGGAGAGTGAAGAGAGGGAGGCAAGGAGAGGAGAGATGAAGAAAGGAAGGCAAAGAGAATAGACATAAGGAAATGAAGAGAAGAAGAGAGAGAGAGACAGAGAAGAAGAAAAGAAAGAGATGGAGAAAGAGGAAAAGAGGAAAGGGAAAATAAGAAAGAAGGGTTAGTAAAATTTAAAATAGTAAGAAGAGGGTGAGAAGAAAGATGAGTGAAAGAAGGGAAAGAGTCGAAAAGCAGAAGAAAAGGGGGAAGAATGAAGGGAAAGAAAAGGTAATGAGGGTTAGACGATGGAACAGTGACAAGGAAGATGAAGAAAAGGAAGAGCTGATAATGAAGATGAAAAGACAGAGGTAAGAAGGAATGAAAAGGAGAAACTGAGATGAAGAAAGAAAAAAAATAAAAAAATAAAGAAGGAATGATTGAGAATAGGGAAAATAATAAACTTAAGAATGAAGAAAAGGAAGAAGTAAAAGGAACCGATAAAAGTAACGAAAAAAAAATAAAGAACAGAATTAGAGGAAAAACAAAGACAAGTAAAGAAGGAAAAGAAAGGAGAGGAAGAAATAGATAATGATAGAAGGATTAGAGGAAGTGAAGAAAGAGAGAAATGGAAAGCAAAACAATGGAAGAAAGAAAGAAAGATATAACGAAGATAGGATTCGAAGGCAGAGACGTACGAAGAAAAACAAAAGGAAAAAGATGGAAAAAAAAAAAGAAAGGAGAACTGAATTTGAATGAAAGCAAGGTAAAAAGGTAAATAAAGCCTAAAGAAGATGGAAGAGAGGAAAAGAAGGAGGAAAAAGGAAGATTGAACAATAGGGAGGGAGAGATGAATAGAAAGAGAAATAGAAAGAAGTGAATAAAAGGAGAAAATTAAATAAATATGGCCACTTTTATATTTTTAACAGTGTGGTAAAGGGGAATAAACACACTCACACACACACACACACACACACACACACACACACACACACACACCTTTACTAAGAAACAACATTTTCCGCTTTCGGAGCACGAATTCAAAAAAAGGTATGAGGAAAAAAAAAAAGAAAATTTCAGTATAAATAAGACTTGATTCGAGAACTGCTGAGGTGAAGTAGCAGTGGTGGTGGTGGTGGTGGTGGTGGTGGTGGTGGTGGTGGTGGTGGTGGTGGATGATGATGATGATGATGATGATGATGATGACGATTAATTACTCTTTTAGCGTGAAAGAGAGAGAGAGAGAGAGAGAGAGAGAGAGAGAGAGAGAGAGAGAGAGAGAGAGAGAGAGAGAGAGAGAGAGAGAGAGAGAGAGAGATGAAAAATTTTACATTGCTTTGTTAGAGAATGAAACATGAAAGCTGAGGAGGAGGAGGAGGAGGAGGAGGAGGAGGAGGAGGAGGAGGAGGAGGAGGAGGAGGAGGAAGAAGAAGAAGAAGAAATAGAGATGGAGATAGAGATGAAGATAGAAGAACACGAAAACAAACAAACAGCAACAACAACAACAAAACAAAAAAAAAACACTAAACAGAATAACAAAACAAAAACAAAATGAAGAAAAAACAAACAAGAAAACAAAAAAATGAAAAATTACACCAACTAAACACTCAAAAAAAAAAGAAGGAAGGAAGGAAGGAAGGAAGGAAGGAAGAAAAAAAGAAGGAAAAAAGTAAGAAAGAAAGGAAGGAAGAAAAACAGAAAGAAAAAAAGTAAATAAGGAAGGAAGGAAGGAAGAAAAAAAAGAAGGAAAAAAAGTAAGGAAGGAAGGAAGGAAGGAAGAATAAGGGGGAATGAAACACAGACTCCCCAATACCGCAAAGTAAGGTAACACGACAGTAGTGGTGAAGGAGACTAGAAAACGGGAAGGAGGGGCGGCGGGAAGGCAGGAGAGGAGCAGCGGGGAGGAGGTGAAGGGACAGGAGGGAGTGAAGGGTTAGGAAGGACAAAGGGAGGGGGAGGGGAGGGGTCCAGGTGCGTCTTGAGGGTTCGGCAGGCTTGTATATAACGTGTCCCGAACGCTTATTATGAGATATTGTGAGTTTGCTCTTCGCGTGGTAGCCAAGACACAAGCCTACACCTCCTCTTCTTCTTCTTCTTCTTCTTCTTCTTCTTCTTCTTCTTCTTCTTCTTCCTCCTCTTCCTCTTCCTCATCCTCCTCAGCCATCAAAGTTACGGTGAGGATGGAGAGAAAGGACGATATAGAGGAGGAGGGAAGACGAGGAGGAGGAGGAGGAGGAGGAGGAGGAAGGATTGTGGTTGTGGTGAACTTCTAAGGTTTACTGATAATGACATGTGGTAGTGGTAGTGAAAGTAGTAGTAGCAGTAGTAGTAGTAGTAGTAGTAGTAGTAGTAGTAGTAGTAGTAGTAGTAGTAGTAGTAGTAGTATTGATCGATTCGGACAATAGGCACATCAAAGAAAAAGAGAGAGAGAGAGAGAGAGAGAGAGAGAGAGAGAGAGAGAGAGAGAGAGAGAGAGAGAGAGAGAGAGAGAGAGAGAGAGAGAGAGAGAGAGAGAGAGATAGAAAAGAAATGAGAAATAAGATAAAAAAGACAAAACGAAAAGAAAATGAAATGCGAGAAGAATGAGAGTAAAAAAAATCAAATCAATAAACAAAAATTACAAAAAAAAAATAAAAAAAAACAGAAAAAAAACACACACACACACACACACACACACACACACACACACACACACACACACACACACACACACACACACATAAAAAGTAAAGCAAAGAAGAGATCGTGACAGCGCCCTCCACTTGACCTGACTTCTGAGCGCTGGAAGGGACCCGCCCACACCACCAGGCCAGACAGAAGTGCTAAGGTCAGGCCGGCGCGACCCTCAAGTCAGGAGAACGTGAGGGGTCCGGCTGAGGTAACTTTCCAAAAGGGGCAGAATAACAACCCTTCCCTGCTTATGGCTCAAGGAAATGGCCCCGTGGTTGTGTTATTGTTGCTAAGTTGAAAATTACGTATAGTGTGTATGTGTGTGTGTGTGTGTGTGTGTGTGTGTGTGTGTGTGTGTGTGTGTGTGTGTGTGTGTGTGTGTGTGTGGATGGAAGAGTTGTAATGGTGGTAGTAATAGCGGTGGTGATAGTAGTAGTAGTAGTAGTAGTAGTAGTAGAAGTAGTAGTAGTAGTGGTGGTGGTGGTGGTGGTGGTGGTGGTGGTGGTGGTGGTGGCGGTGGTGGAACAACAGCAACAATAACAACAACAACAACAACAACAACAACAACAAGAACAACAACAAAAAGAAAATGAAGAAGAAAAGAAGAAGAAGAAGAAGAAGAAGAAGAAGAAGAAGAAGAAGAAGAAGAAGAAAACATAAGCACAACAACAACAACAACAACAACAACAACAGCAAGAACGGGACAACGACAATGACAATGACCACGCCACACGGAGGAGGAGGAGGAGGAGGAGGAGGAGGAGGAGGAGGAGGAGGAGTGAAGCCTTGCAGAACGAAGCTCACTGAACCCAAACGAAGCATAACGAAACCCTAATATATCAATGCGCTGAAACAAATGACGCGAAAACTTTGAACGCAATGAAAAGCAAAAAAAAAAAAAAAAAAAAAAAAAAAAGCAAAAGGAAAAAAGCAAGAGAGGTACCAGAGAGAGAGAGAGAGAGAGATAACAAAAGTGAGCACGAAATGAGACAGAAGAGTGTAATAATGTTACAAAATGAGAGAGAGAGAGAGAGAGAGAGAGAGAGAGAGAGAGAGAGAGAGAGAGAGAGAGAGAGAGAGAGAGAGAGAGAGAGAGAGAGAGAGAGAGAGAGAGAGAGAGAGAGAGAGAGAGAAAGCGTGAATGAAACAAGAATGGGGTATAAAATGTCATATCAAGAGAGAGAGAGAGAGAGAGAGAGAGAGAGAGAGAGAGAGAGAGAGAGAGAGAGAGAGAGAGAGAGAGAGAGAGAGAGAGAGAGAGAGAGAGAGAGAGAGAGAGAGAGAGAGAGATGATCCCTTACCACTATTCTCCCATTACTTTCTCCCTCCCTTCATCCCTCCCTACCTCCCTCCCTTCCTCTTCCTCTTTCTTCCTTTCTTCTTCCTCCCCCTCCTCCTCTTCCTCCTTCTAATAACAATCTACTCATCCTAGTTATGAAATTGTCTCCTCTGCTGTTTCTTCCACCTCCTCCTCCTCCTCCTCCTCCTCCTCCTCCTCCTCCTCCTCCTCCATATTACACAGAGACATCCAAGAAAAATAAAATAAAGAAAGAAATGTCATAGTAGAGTAAGACGTGAAACTAAAATTGCTTCTATTAAAGTAAACACATTTCCTTGAGTCACGACACGTGGTGGTGGTGGTGGCGGTGGTGGTGATGGTGGTGGTGGTGGTGGAAAGGAATTAAAACACAGACAAACACCTTCATATTACATTTTTCTGACGAGTATGAGAGGAACAGGTTTAAAAGAGAGAGAGAGAGAGAGAGAGAGAGAGAGAGAGAGAGAGAGAGAGAGAGAGAGAGAGAGAGAGAGAGAGTATATAAATAAATGCCAACTTTTAACAGGTGAATGGAATAAAGGTGTGGTGTAAAAGTGAGGCGATACTTGAACCATGAAATGCAAAAATAGAATGGCGGAAAACAAAAGCAAAGTCGTGATGCGTGTTTGATTTAGTACTTTCGCTCATTTTGTTGTATATGATAGAAAAAAAAATATTAAATGAAATAAAATAAGGCGTAGAAATATTATAACGTGAGGGAAATTGTTCTCGTAAATTCTTATATTTTTTTTTTATTTCTTTTTCATGTCTATCATTTCCTCTTATTCTCCATCTATTTCTCATTTTCTCCTTCTTCTTCTTCTTGCAAATTCTTATGTTTTGTTTATATATATTT
>NC_059286.1:3548181-3560681 GCF_017591435.1 Portunus trituberculatus
ATGCACACAATTTCTTCAAGTAAGAATGGATTTTGCAGTTTCTACTCATTTTAAAGATTGGATGTGGCTGTAAGGCAAGAGAAAATGGCTCAGAAAGATTAGCAATTAATGAAAGATGAACCAAGTGGCAATCAAATGGTTAAACTGGCACAAGAAAACTTCACCAATGCTACAGTTATGAAAATGTCAATAATTTCCCTTTTTTATATAATGAGGGAACCAGTCATGGGTAACAAAACTAAAAGAAAAAAACGTCTTGGTAAACTGTTGATCCCAAGAGTCAAAGGATAAGTGTCTTGAAACCTATATTAACCCCTTCAGTACCATGAATTTGAGTATGATTAAACGATTTCATTTACATTAGAAAGGGTTTATGGAGGTCAGAAGATTAATGGCCTGAATCTTCACTATTTCAATCTCCACATGAGTTTCTGAAGCTGTACAAAACCACTAAATAGCAAGGACAATGAATATGAAAAAGCGTCATAGCACTTAAGGGGGTTTTTAAGAGCTGCACGATCTAAATAGAAAACATTCGCATATTATACCCATTGCCAGTCTCTCCTTGGGCTTGGTAGATGAGCTGGTTTACCTTCGCTGCCCTATAACAGACCCATCCTTCCCTCGCCTCTAGTCTGGCCCTCTCATTATACCATTGTACGTCGTGTCAAAATCCGCTCCTCATGCACTCACAGCTGCAACCCACTCACACGTACTCCTCCTTGCTTCACCGGTATCCATATTACATCAAGCGCATCTCATCTGTATCCCGCACTGTGGGGCAGGGATGGACACTCATATTACACAAGCGTCTATAAAAAGCTGTTACACTCACTGACCGCCTGCCAAGATGAGTGACTGACGTACTGGCTGACTGATCGGGTGGGTAGTTTACCGATTGGCTTAGCAACTGACTACATGACTGACTAATTGGCTGACTTAGTACCTTGACGTGAAGGCTGACTGACTATTTGACTGATTAAGCATATAAGTAGCTACCTGCGTAATTCGGTGACTAATTAATCTCCTCACAGGCTAAGTAAACACACTGACAGACTGACTAACCCCATAAAGTAATGCCGCATATTTATGTACTGTATGCCTTGTCTTACCCTGCTCTCTCTCTCTCTCTCTCTCTCTCTCTCTCTCTCTCTCTCTCTCTCTCTCTCTCTCTCTCGTTCTTTCCGTCATAACGCTCTCCTCTTCCTCCATTCTCTCCGCTCATTCTGTCGTGTCACCCCCTCTCCCCTCATCCCTCTTATCTCGCCCTCCGCCCTCGCTAATGAAACAAGGGGAGGCAAGCCAATTCTAAAAGCCCGCGAGAGTTCACAAGGTTGTTACCACACAGTCCTACCGGTTATCTTTTATTTGGTTGGAATTTTTCGTTTACATTTATATATATATTTCTACTGTGTTCATTTCTGTTTTTGCCTTATTCTTTCCGCGCGCGCGTGTGTGTGTGTGTGTGTGTGTGTGTGTGTGTGTGTGTGTGTGTGTGTGTGTGTGCCAAGTGGATATTTACGATACAAATTGTTATTGTCATTATCATTATTATTATTATTATTATTATTATTATTATTATTATTATTATTATTATTATTATTATTTCACAGCTGTGGTTGTTAATACTGTTTTTGTTGTTGTTTTGTTAGCAGTAGTAGTAGTAGTAGTAGTAGTAGTAGTAGTAGTAGTAGTAGTAGCAGTAGTAGCAGTAGCAGTAGCAGTAGCAGTAGTAGTAGTTGTTGCAGTAGTTGTAGTAGCAGTAGTGGTGGTGGTGGTGGTGGTGGTGGTGGTGGCAGCAGCAGCAGCAGCAGCAGCAGCAGCAGCAGCAGCAGCAGCAGCAGCAGCAGCAGCAGCAGCAGTAGTGGTGGTGGTGGTGGTGGTGGTGGTGGTGGTGGTGGTGGTGGTGGTGGTGGTGGTGGTGGTGGTGGTGGTGGTGGTGGTGGTGGTGGTGGTGGTGGTGGTGGTGGTGGTGGTTGTGCAGCAGTGGCAGCAGCAGCAGCAGCAGCAGCAGCAGTAGTAGCAGGTTGTTGGCAGTTGCAGCAGCAGCAGCAGCAGCAGTGTTGCAGCAGCAGCAGCAGCAGCAGCAGCAGTGGTGGTGGTGGTGGTGGTGGTGGTGGTGGTGGTGGTGGTGGGTGGTGGTGGCAGCAGCAGCAGCAGCAGCAGCAGCAGCAGCAGCAGCAGCAGCAGCAGCAGCAGTGGTGGTGGTGGTGGTGGTGGTGCAGCAGCAGTAGCAGCAGCAGCAGCAGCAGTGGTGGTGGTGGTGGTGGTGACAGCAGCAGCAGCAGCAGTAGTGGTGCAGCAGTGGCAGCAGCAGCAGTAGCAGCAGCAGCAGCAGCAGCAGCAGCAGCAGCAGCAGCAGCAGCAGCAGTAGCAGTAGCAGCAGCAGCAGTAGTAGCAGTAGCAGTAGTAGTAGTAGTAGCAGTAGTAGCAGCAGTAGTAGTAGTAGTAGTAGTAGTAGTAGTAGTAGTAGTAGTAGTAGTAGTAGTAGTAGCAGTAGCAGCAGTAGTAGTACTAACACTAATACCATAGTCGTATTGATTATTATTAGTTTCGTCATGATCACAACCATCATTAGCATTATTATGATCATTATTCTCCTCCTCTTTGTCCTCTTTGTCCTCTAAATACCACCACCACCACCACCACCACCACCACCACAACAACAAAAACAAACAACTCCCATTATACAAACACACAAACACACACGAACAAAACTAAGACGCAAAACACAACACACCACAACACGAGAATTCAAACAGACCAAGCCCAGACACGAATCTTATCTCACCGCTTTGTTCTTTCCACGTACACTCATTCTTCTATATTCAAACCGCACATTTTTAGAACACAATCTTTATCGTCTCTGTTTTTAAGCACGTCAAGTCCCGGAATGGCCTGCCTCCTTTAATCCCTCTTTACCACATGGACTCAAAGAAACATCGCTTACCACTATGCTGATGTTCTGCTCCTTTATCTAATTCAAGTAACTCAAGATAATAGAAGTTTGACGGAGAGAGAGAGAAAGAGAGCGAGAGCGAGAGCGAGAGAGAGAGAGAGAGAGAGAGAGAGAGAGAGAGAGAGAGAGAGAGAGAGAGAGAGAGAGAGAGAGAGAGAGAGAGAGAGGGAAAGTTACCTGTTACTTTCTTCGACGAGACAGCGAGGGAAAGTTACACAAGGGAGAGAGAGAGAGAGAGAGAGAGAGAGAGAGAGAGAGAGAGAGAGAGAGAGAGAGAGAGAGAGAGAGAGAGAGAGAGAGAGAGAGAGAGAGAGAGAGAGAGAGAGAGAGAGAGAGAGAGAAGGAACTAAGTAGGGAGGGAAGGTACAAAGGAGAAAGGAAAGAGGTATAAGGAAGGAAGGATTAAAGGAAGGAAGGATTGAAGGAAGGAAGGAAGGAAGGAAGGAAGGAAGGAAGGAAGGACGGAAGGAAGGAAGGAAGGAAGGAAGGAAGGAAGGAAGGAAGGAGGGAGAAATCCGAGACAAGAGTAAAGAAGGAAACAGGTCAATCTAATTAGAGCTTCTTACCTGCATTGAGTGTGAGAATATAACCTATTGATAGACTTTCACCTCTCACGTTTTGAACAGTAACTTTGCTTCTCCTCCTCCTCCTCCTCCTCCTCCTCCTCCTCCTCCTCCTCCTCCTCCTCCTCCTCTTTCTCCTTCCCCTCCTCCATGCATTTCTTCCCCTTCTTCCTCTTCCTCCTCTTGTTCTTATGGTAATATACGTAATAACTCTTTTTTCCATTACTTATCTTCATCATCCTCTTCCTCCTCTTCCTTGTCCTTCTCTTTATCATTATCTTTATCTTTTTTAACTTTTCCTTCCTCCTCCTCCTCCTCCTCCTCCTCCTCCTCCTCCTATTAACACCAAACCACTGTTGCTAATTCTATTTATATCTTCTACATCTGTCACTCGCATAGAGATAGGTAGAAAGATAGATGGATAGATAGATAGATAGATAGATAGATAGATAGATAGATAGATAGACTGACATAGAGACAACCAACAGCAAAGTAACAACAATAACAAAATAACAACAACAACAACAACAACAACAACAACAACAACAACAACAACAAAAGTACAAAGGTCGAATCAGAGAGAGAGAGAGAGAGAGAGAGAGAGAGAGAGAGAGAGAGAGAGAGAGAGAACACAAGCTTCACTTATTAATCGGCCCTCACGCGATGACAGCTTGACCCGGAAGATACAAAGTTACTCTCAAGAAATGTTACGAGAAAAAACAGCCTCGCCTCATTCATTCTTCTCCACTCACACTCTCTATAGGGGAGAGAGAGAGAGAGAGAGAGAGAGAGAGAGAGAGAGAGAGAGAGAGAGAGGATGATTGCATGTGAAAGATAGTAACAGATGGAATTGCACCTCTTAGAAACACACACACACACACACACACACACACACAAAGAATAAGGAAGAGCTTAGAACCAGATGGATGGATGTACACACACACAACACACACACACACACACACACACACACACACACACACACACACACACACACACACACACACAGACAACCAACGTCATACTCCTCCTCATCGTCCCTCCCACACACACACACACACACACACACACACACACACACACACACACACACACACACACACACACACACACAAGGAATAAGGAAGAACTTAAACCCAGATGGATTGATGTGCCCACACACACGCACACACACACACACACACACACACACACACACACACACACACACACACACACACACATACACACACAAGGGGCACTGTGAACGCATGAAAAGAATGTTTAGAACGATAGAATAACTACACAAATAAGGAACTTTGAACCAAGGCTAATCTGTCTATAAAAATTAGGCCATTAGTGAAAGACAGCGGGAGAACTCACGCCACACACACACACACACACACACACACACACACACACACACACACACACACACACACACACACACACACACACACACACACACACACACACAGCAACGTTACATAACAAGCATGAATGAATAGTGCATCCGTTCTCCATTCATATAAGAAACGCGAGGCTCACGCATGATTAATTAAATAATGCACCATCATGTATCATAAAGCAAACCAATTGATATGAATTATGAAACACACTGAAATTCATGTATGTTTATCTTCGTGTATGTCTGTGTGTGTGTGTGTGGTGTGTAAGTGTATGTATGTGTGTGCCTATCTCGTTTCCTGTAGATAAAACAAGAGAATAACAAGGAGGAGAGGAGAGAAGAAGAGAGAAGAGAAGAGAAGAGAAGAGGAGAGGAAAGGAGAGGAGAGGAGAGGAGAGGAGAGATGAGGAGAGGAGAGAAGAGAAGGGAAGAGGAGAGAAGAGGAGAAGAGAAGAGGAGAGAAGAGAAAAGAAAAGAGAAGAGGTGAGAAGAGAAGAGGAGAGGAGAGAGAGGAGAGGAGAGGAGATGAAAGGAGATGAAGCAGGAGGAGGAGGAGGAGGAGGAGGAGGAGTAGCAGAGCAGAAGCAATCACCTCAAAAGAATGAGGTTAAAGAAGGTGGGGAAGTGTGAAGTAACAAGAGGAGAAAGAAGTAGATGAAGAGGAGGAGAAAGAGGAGGAGGTGCAGGCACGTTGAGTGGGGAAATTAAGACACACGCAACCGGAAGCACAGAGGTACCCAAAAGTTTACCTTGAGGGAGAGAAATAACCCCAGCGTTGTCTCACGAAGGGGAAGGCAAGGAAGGGAGACACAAAGGCAAGAAAGTAAGCAAAGAAAGGAAGGAGAGGCAGAGGTGAGGAAGGAAAGGCTAACGAGTATGAAGAAATGGAGGATTTGAAAGGATGGTAAGAAAGAAAGGAAGGAAGGAAGGAAGGAAGGAAGGAAGGAAGGAAAAGGTGGGGATGACACATGTGAGAGAGGATGAGGAATGTGGGAGTGCTAGAAAGGATTGAGAAAGAAGAGAAATTAAATGATTAACGGAGAGAGAGAAGGAAGAGAGGAGAAGAGAGAAGAAAAGGATATTGTGTAGATGAAAATTAGTGTGTGTGTGTGTGTGTGTGTGTGTGAGAGAGAGAGAGAGAGAGAGAGAGAGAGAGAGAGAGAGAGAGAGAGAGAGAGAGAGAGAGAGAGAGAGAGAGAGAGAGAGAGAGAGAGAGAGAGAGAGAGAGAGAGAGAGAGAGAGAGAGAGAGAGAGAGAGAGAGAGAGAGAGAGAGAGAGAGAGAGAGAGAGAGAGAGAGAGAGAGAGAGAGAGAGAGAGAGAGAGAGAGAGAGAGAGAGAGAGAGAGAGAGAGAGAGAGAGAGAGAGAGAGAGAGAGAGAGAGAGAGAGAGAGAGAGAGAGAGAGAGAGAGAGAGAGAGAGAGAGAGAGAGAGAGAGAGAGAGAGAGAGAGAGAGAGAGAGAGAATCAACTCTACGGAAATGCGGAACACAGCTTCACCTGCAAAGATCTTGAGCAAATAAATAAATGAACTGAGAAGGGAATACAGACAGATAAGTGAATATCAATAACATCTGACTCTTTGCAAGAAATTGATAAAGAGAACAATATTTTGACTCGTGTAATCCGTTTCTTTTCATAACACAGTACAATATTTCCACTACGTATTTCCTCCACCTTCACCACCAACAACACCATCAACAAGAATGCATTAGATGGGATTTTCTTATTGAGAGAGAGAGAGAGAGAGAGAGAGAGAGAGAGAGAGAGAGAGAGAGAGAGAGAGAGAGAGAGAGAGAGAGAGAGAGAGAGAGAGAGAGAGAGAGAGAGAGAGAGAGAGAGAGAGAGAGAGAGAGAGAGAGAGAGAGAGAGAGAGAGAGAGAGAGAGAGAGAGAGAGAGAGAGAGAGAGAGAGACTGACTGAATCCTTCAGTGATATGAAAGGGTAGTGGTGGTGGTGGTGGTGGTGGTGGAGGAGGAAGTGGCTTCCTGTCTTGATAAAATTAAAAGCAACGGAACTACTAAAGCTACTTCATCCCAATATCGTCTCTCTCTCTCTCTCTCTCTCTCTCTCTCTCTCTCTCTCTCTCTCTCTCTCTCTCTCTCTCTCTCTCTCTCTCTCTCTTATTATTTTACAGGAGTTTTATCCATACCATATCGTAATGAACAATACGTTATACGCCTCAGAAGTTTAGATCAGTTCATGGAGTTCAATGAGACATTTAGAGCCAAGTCTCAGGCTGCGGTGGGGCGGCCGTGTGCGTCACTGAATGTTGCGAGAGGGGCTGTGGAGAGCGAGGCTCCGCTTGTCCATACCAAGTGGCCGAGAACACCTGGATACCCTGCACCACTGGGAAGGTGTTGGTTCTGTTTTTACCGGTGTCCTGCAGGAAGGGACGCACACACCGGGGCGGTAGGAGGCAGATCATATTGCCTCAGTTGTGAGTATCTTGACTCTAAAGTACACGCATACCGCCGCCTGTTAGAGCAGCCTTCTTTAACCCGCCATGCTGAAATAACTTTTTGGAGGTGTTGGAAAATGCTGCATACATGGCGGTACAGTGTTGTGTTCCTTACAAGGGATAAAAAAGTGTGAAGATGTTTTTAATCACATCAATTTCAACTTCATTTTCAGCACAATGATGAAAACATCTAATTTGCACGTGACACAGACATTGCTTGGACATGCAGTTGACACAGAAGGACTGTGTCACTAAGCGTTGAGCTACAAGTTAGAGGTTGGCTGGACTGCCTGATCTTGACTACACGTGGGGCTCTAGTCAGGAAGGGTTAAGAAAGGCTTATCAGAGGGTGACGGTTGTCTCTTTGGAACTAACACCCACGCCAAAAGGAATGTCTGTGTACAGCGCGGCATTATCAAATTCATTTTTAAGATAATAGAGGAAAATGTAACAAGAAGCAATATCCGTGAGAAGAACACTCAAGGGAACACGGCTAATCATCTCCACAGGCTCTGAGATATCGTCTCTATCCTCTTCAATACCGAACCACAATTTTACCTAGAGTTTTGTGTTTGATTAGGCCATTTTATTTACATTAGGAAGGGTCTACGGAGGTCAGAAGCTTAGTGCCTGGAGTCTTCACTATTTTCATCCCCACATAAGTTTGTGAAGCTCCATAAAATCACCAAATAGTAACCAGAATGAATATGGAAACGCGTCATGGTACTGAAAGGGTTGAGAATCCTAACATCTAAGAATATACGTCTCGGCCTGACGAGATTACCCTTCACCGTCTGAGCGGCATGACTGATCACCAACAGAAGCCTACAAGCCACGTGAATTTAGCCGCACGTTGCCAGCATAGAAAGCATGAACGTACTATTAATCCTGGTGAGGCGGCCTATCACTGCCTCAGCCTCACCTACTCTGCCTTTTGTCGACCGTGTCCTCGCCTGTGATTGGTCAGCCTGGAGCGCCGCGGTCTTTTCAATGCCAGGGAGAGTTTGTAGGTCTAGGGACTGAATGTTAAGGCTGACTTCCATGTCCTTGGTATATATGGCTTCTGGTATAGTGAGTACGGCTGAGCAATATGGTAAGCCCTTATACTTAAAAACGGTTCATTCTCTCATCAACCTTACTTTCAAAGGCCACGGGGATAACTAGTAGTGCTTTCAGTATTTCTTTCCCTCTAATACACTCAGAATCCTTGCCAAAAAAACATCACCTGGATCATAACAACGCCTTTGAAAACTCAGCATAACTTTGAGTCCAGCTTGAGTGTAAGAGATCGACGAAACATTTAGGAATATGGTCTTGCGTTATAAGGTTGTCTGGGTTTGCTTTCTGTGCTCCTCCTGTTAGGGCTGTGTTGTGTTCCCGTCTTAGAGCGTCAAGGGACTCCTGGCACAGACTGGTACATGCCTTGGCCGTATGCTTGCTTTCATTCTCCTCTAGCCAGTGTGAGTGGCGGGAAGTGGTTCATAGTTTGTCTCGTCTTTTGAATGTTGGTCAAATATGTGAGGTGGTCGAGTTTGTAGTTTGTCGTTGGTGGTGGTAATGTTTTGTTGATGGTGGTGGTGGTGGTGGTGGTGGTGGTGGTGGTGGTGTGGTGGTGGTGGTGGTACTGCTGATGGCGTGGTCCTTGTTGTTGCTGCTCTTTTTTCTTTCTTTCTTCTTCTTCTTCTTCTTCTTTTTCTAATTCTTCTTCTTCTTCTTCTTCTTCTTCTTCTTCTTCTTCTTCTTCTTCTTCTTCTCTTCTTCTTCTTCTTCTTCTTCTTCTTCTTCTTCTTCTTCTTCTTCTTCTTCTTCTTCTTCTTCTTCTTCTTCTTCTTCTTCTTCTTCTTCTTCTTCTTCTTCTTCTTCTTCTTCTTCTTCTTCTTCTTCTTCTTCTTCTTCTTCTTCTTCTTCTTCTTCTTCTTCTTCTTCTTCTTCTTCTTCTTCTTCTTCTTCTTCTTCTTCTTCTTCTTCTTTTTTTCTTCTTCTACTGTTACTACTACTATTACTACTACTACTACTACTACTACTAACTACTACTACTAATAATAATTTTCTTTTCTCCTTCTTTTTCATCATCATTTTCTTCTTCTTTTCAACAGCTGTTTATTCATATCACAACAAGACCAAAAATGCGTAACTTCTTTTCACTGACATTTTGGTAAAGAGGACATTTCTTTATTCTTTACCCTTGACCGGCCTACTTGACACGCAAAAAAAAGAATATCTAATAAACACAAGTGTCTGGCCACCCTTGCTCTTGCTGCACCAGATTCAGTCTTTCCCCGGGGTCTGTTACTCGTGGAATATTGAGACCATTTACCACCAACCAGAGTAAATAACTAATAATCAAAACACAACACCAGAAGGAAGAGGAATTAAACAATGCTCTCTTGCCATCACATACAAACAAGGAGCTTTAAAATTGACAAGATATGAATTCCAAAGAAGCTCCATCTCTAGTTCTTGCAAAGCTGTGAGATATATACAAAGACCTTATTTTCAAGCACAGAATGAAACAAGTTAGTATATTTGCAGCGGGTCTCCAAGCCAGCTGGTAAAGGAGTCTGAGTGAGCAAAGCAAACTGCCAGTGACGATAACAAACTAAAAACACGCGAGACATTTCCTGTTGCTACATAATTACAAAAAAGGGCCACATAAGAAGGAAAAAAATAAATGGAGTGAGAGAGAGAGAGAGAGAGAGAGAGAGAGAGAGAGAGAGAGAGAGAGAGAGAGAGAGAGAGAGAGAGAGAGAGAGAGAGAGAGAGAGAAGGGCAAAAGAAAAAATAAGGAGCAAAAGGATAATACATAAGAAAAATGGCAAGATAGAAAAGAGGATCTGGGAGAAAATGATAATATTAAAAATACGAAGATAAAACGGAGATAAAGAGGAAATAGCATAATAATTCGATAAAGGAGAGAGAGAGAGAGAGAGAGAGAGAGAGAGAGAGAGAGAGAGAGAGAGAGAGAGAGAGAGAGAGAGAGAGAGAGAGAGAGAGAGAGAGAGAGAGAGACAGACAGAGAGAGACAGTAGTGAGGACGAGGTCACTTAGTTCTCCTTAGATACACCGCCTCTCCCCTGAAGGCTACGTGTTGATGGTAGCAATAGTGGCAGAGCTGAGCGAAGGGAGAGTGACCTTTTACAATGCAAGCCACTGCTTCTCCCTGCCCTTGTCATACATCTCTCCATACTGTCCTCTCTGTTCAGGGCCACTTCAGGGTTTGGGAATAAGAGTGGGACGATCAGTAAGAAGATAAAGTTTCTCTAGGAATACAAGGAGGTGTATGTAGAAGGTAAGGTGAAAGAGACGGCTTGTGATAGTAGAAGGAATGGAAGGAATTGTTAGGTAATGCTGGTGGTTCATTTGATGCCGTGGCGTTATGGTAGTAAGTCTATGAAGTAATAAAGGGAATAAATTACTTATGGCCAATATAAAAACAATATAAATAATGGTATACAACAGGAACAGTGAGGTGAGTCGGTGGTTCATAAGAGAATGCTACGATATTATGTTACTAAGTTCATGAAGATACAAAAGAAATATATTTGAACGGCATGAATTAAAGTAAAGACCAAGGGAATGTTAGTGATAGGAGATTGAAAAGGACATAAAGGAAATATGAATGGATGCTTAAAAGGAAGATGTTATGATGTATTAGTATTGCCATAAAGAGAGGACAGAGGGGGTTATCAATGAGTAGTATGAGGAGAGAATGAATACTAATGGTAGGAGCTTCAAAACAACATTAGGGAATTAAATAGTAGTTTATGATCTTATGATTTATTTCCCGATGATAAAAAAAAACATGTGTTATTTCAGAAGAGCATGAAGAAGAGGGAAGAATGGTGGTGGTGGAGACTTCAAAGCACACTGGACAACCATTTAGATAGCAGTGGTGGGTAGGTAAAGGGGGTATGTTTTTGTACAGAACTGCCACGTGCACACCTTCCTTGCTTCTCCTGCGTTCTTAGGTTGTTATTGTGTAAATAAATGTGAGTGACTTGTGTTGGTACCTCCATGACAAGACTTCCTGAACCGTATAGAAAAAAAAGAGCAAAAAAACACTGGAGGTGCACAACAAGACATTAACTCATTGCACGAGTATTGTCATGATAACAGAAACGAATATTGTATAAATAACTCTATATAGAGAACAATAAAAACAGTCCGAATACACAGAGCATAGAAAAAAGCAACAATATGTGACAGATTAACTGAAAAGAAACTAATAACTTGAAACTCCATAATAACACAGAAAACACACAACAAATCACAACAAGGAAAAGCAAAACATAAAATCACAATGACAACTTATACTGAACAAGCAACGTATACAAAACAAGCAACAATATATTACAGACTAACTGAAAAGAAACCAATCATTTCAAACCTCACATTAACACAAAAAAAAAAACACTCAACAAACCACAACAAGGAAAAATAAACAAGATTACAATGACAACGTATATCAAACAAGAGAGCGAAGGAATGCCAAGGAGATATAAATAGAATATGTCGGGAACACTATTAGTAATCCCACGAGGACAGGGACGCAGTAGGGGATAAACTGCAGAAGGGAAAGGAGAAGTAGTGCCTGGTGACTGAGTGGAGAGCACGTGACGGGTACGAAGAGAGAACGAAGAACCTGGTGAAGGGAGAAGAATGAAAGGTGAAGTGAAGGTCCTATAGAAAAGGTAATAGTGATGGTGATATGACGGGGCTGCGTGAGGCATAACAAATAATGAGGCAGTAAACTTTCACGAATACACTTTGGAGATTCGGCTAAAGGGTGCGTTGATGAGTAAATACATGCAGGAAATCCAACAAATAAATACATATGGATGGAAGAAATTATGAAGACATGTTGGGATTGCTTTGGAGTATGAGAGAGAAAGGGAACTAAGGGTTTGGAGGGGAAGGAGTGGCTACTTACTTCAGGAGAGAGAAGGTAGGGAGGGAGGGAGGGAGGGAGGGAGGGAGCAAGGGAAGGAGGAAAGGAAGGAGGGAAGAAAGAAAGGAAGGAAGGAAGGAAGGAAGGAAGGAAGGAAAAAAGAAAGAAGGAAAGAAAGAAAAAATGAAAGAAACAGAGAAAGAAAGAAAGAAAAGAAGAAGGAAGAAAGGAAGAAACAAATGAAC
>NC_059286.1:3565681-3578181 GCF_017591435.1 Portunus trituberculatus
CTAAAGGTCGTCTCTAGCAACGTCCGTGGTCTCCGGACTAACCTTGCAGACTTATACCACAACTGTGTGCAACGACACAATGCAGACGTTGTTGTGGTGACAGAGACATGGCTGAACAGTGAGGTGGAGCCCACGTATGGCAGGATGCAGGGCTTCACCCACTGGGTGAGGAGGGACCGACAGGAGCGAACAGGAGGTGGAGTGGCTGTCTGCTTCAAGGAAGGAATGCAGGCCCAGCTACTCGACATAGACACGCCTCCACTGATGGAGATGATGTACTTCCGAGTAACGCTGGCAGACCGCTCAGCCCTCTTACTGTGTGCCCTGTATCGCCCCCCGCGACAAGGGCCTGACTCACTCCTGTACCTGACTGAGACTTTAGACAACCTGATGATGGCACACAGCTGCAGCCACGTGCTGATTGTGGGGGATCTCAATCACCACCTGGAAAGAGACGCCTACGAGAATCTCCTGAGGTGCAGGGTCTGACAGATCATGTCACCTTCCCACACATGAACGAGGAGGGACATTAGACCCTGTCATCTCAGACTACCAGGAGGACAAGCTTCAGTGTCATCAGCTGGGGCTCGTGGGCAGCTCTGATCATCACGCTGTACTGACACAGCTGGAAGTGGGCGTGGCTCGGGACGAGGCCACCACCCGCACCATCTGGCTGTGGAACAAAGCAGACTGGGCTTCCCTGCGCCGCGACCTGACCCACACCCCATGGGCCACTCTGCTACAGGGAGGAGCAGAGAGTGAAGCACTTGCACTCACCTCTCACCTTCTCGCCCTCCAGAGACGCCACGTCCCACACAGGGAATACACCACCAGACCGACGGATCAGCCATGGTTTGGCTACCGTTGCCGTGTTGCTGCTGAGGCAAAGTATGCTGCCTGGCTCCGCTACAAGAGGAACCCGACTCGGCGCAACAAGGACTTGCATAGGGCTGCATGCAGGAGGATGGTGGTAACCAGCAAGTGGGCCTTAAAAAAGTGGGAGGAAAGCCTGCGCCGGAAACTGTGTGGCACTGGCGTAGGAAACAAAACTTGGTGGTCCCTTGTTAAGGACAAACAGGAACTGGCCACCAAGAATCCATCCCTCCCTCAGCAAGCAGGACGGTACTGTCGCCACCAGCAGTAAGGAGAGGGCACAGTTGCTGGCTTCCTTGTTTGCTGGAAAAATGAAGGTGGGGAATCCACAGCAGCCACCGCCTCAGCTGGTCCAGCAATGTGAGAAGACTGTCACCATGGTGGAGGTGACGCATCAGCAGGTGAAGCGATTATTGCGGGGCTGGACACACAGAAAGCCACCGGCCCTGATGACATCAGCCCGCACCTGCTGAAGCGATGCTCCCAGGAACTGGCTGCCCCTCTCACCCAAGTCTTCACAACTTGTGTACGGGAAAACGTCTGGCCTTCAGTGTGGAAGGAGGCTCGAGTAGTTCCTGCACACAAAAAGCTCCAGGACGGACCCAAAAAACTACAGACCCATATCCCTGTTGTCAGTGGTGGGTAAAGTGTTTGAGAGGGTCGTGGCAGAGGTGGTGTGTAGCCATCTCAAGGACAATGCCCTCCTCTCAGACCAACAGTTTGGGTTCAGACCTGGAAGGTCAACCTCCGACCTAATGATGCTTCTCACCAGGCAGTGGCAGGACGCCCTCGACGACGGCAAGGACACTATAGTGGTTGCTTTGGACATAGCTGGAGCTTTTGATAAAGTATGGCACAACGGATTACTGGAAAAGCTTCGTGCTAAAGGCATCCAGGGTGGCTTGCTACGACTCCTGGGAAATTACCTGCAGGACAGAAGCCTCAAGGTGGTTGTCAACGGGCAAACATCTGAGTCCCTGCCTGTGGAGGCATCAGTGCCACAGGGTTCAATTCTTGGCCCACTCCTGTGGAATATCTACGTGGATGATCTTCTCCAGCTACTGCCAGGAGTCAAGGCCTATGCTGATGACTGCACCCTCTCCTATACCTATCCACGCCAGGACAGTGGGCGGGCTGCTGAGGCCATCAATCAGCAGCTACGAGTGATAGAGGAGTGGGGTGCTCGCTGGCAAGTGACATTCGCGCCGGAGAAGACACAGGCAATGGTTGTCTCTCGGTCCCCAGCCGCCATGGCAGCAATGGCAGGAAAGTTGTCTTTGGCGCTGCTGCTCTCCCACTCCAAGATGACGTCAAGATACTTGGAGTGGAGGTGGATCGAGGGCTGAGGTTTGACAGCCATGTCAAATCCATTGCCAAGAAAGCCTCTCACAGGATCTCCGCTCTCAGAAGGATCGCCAGTTTCCTCGACAGGAAGGGAGACTGCTGCTGTACAAGGCACAGGTGCGGCCCCACCTTGAGTACGCAGCTCTCTCCTGGATGTCCTGTGCCGCCACACACAGAAGGAGACTGGACAGCATCCAACGCCGCGCCATACGGCTAGTAGATGCTGCAATACCACCTCACCCAGAGCCTGAGCGTCCCCTTGATTCACTGGAACACCGCAGAGATGTGGCGGCAATCGTAGTGTTCCATAAGGCACAGGTGCAAAGAGTGCCACATCTGGCAGGGCTGCGTCATCCTCTGAGAGTCACCGCACGGAGCACGAGAACGGTGCTCAATGGTGGTGACGCCGTAGAGGTGCCGCGATCCCACGGGTGTCAGCATCAACGCACCTTCGCAGGACGCGTCTCCAGGATGTGGAACTTGTTCACGGCCGCGGTGCCTCACGTCCAGGAGATGAACACACACAGTGTCAAACTGATGGCACATAAGTGGAGACAGACACTGCCAACTCCTCTGACACTCTTTGTGACGTGACACTCAGTGTAGTGCAGTGCGTGAATAGTGCTAGTGAAGTGAAAAGAACAGTGCTCCATTTACATGCTGACCATCTTGTATATTTTCTATTTTTAAGTCTTGTAAATATTGTAGAGAAATAGATTGTAGTACCCTTAGAATAGGTAGCACACGACAGTGCGCCTTTGGGTACATGTTCTTCTGTATAAATTATGTTTAAATAAAAAAAAAAAAAAAAAAAAAGAGAGAGAGAGAGAGAGAGAGAGAGAGAGAGAGAGAGAGAGAGAGAGAGAGAGAGAGAGAGAGAGAGAGAGAGAGAGAGAGAGAGAGAGAGAGAGAGAGAGAGAATATTAACTGATAGAAAAGAAAAGAAAGGAAACAAAATGCATAAACACACTAAATAATATCAAAAAACTTAATTAAAAAAGATAACAAAAAAGAAAAGATACGCACGCACACACACACACACACACACACACACACACACACACACACACACACACACACACACACACACACACACACACACACACACACACACACACACACACACACACACACACACACACACACACACACAGACTATACTTAGATTCAAATCTTACAACCCAAACTAAATCAGCTCCCTTAAACTAACCGTTTTATCATTCCTTCACTCCTTCATTCCTTCACTCACTCACAAGCCACTGGGGCCACACGCTGACTCATGGCCGATCTAAGGTGTTCTCTTCACTCCCTCTTGACAACACCACCTCCATTCATTCATCACCCCAGTCGCCAGTACACGTCTATTTATATACTTATCTCTCCACCTCCTCCTCTTCAATCTCCCTAAGCGTTCTTCCTATAATTCGTTTACTAAGGTCCTTCCCTCTTTGTCTTGCAAGCTTATTTTTTAGAGGTTTTGTCGTCCTATCTCGAGGGATTGCAACAGGTTTTAGTGAAGGTTAGCAGGATGTTCAAATAATTTCTCATGATTCTGATGAGAGTTTAAAAATTAATGTATTTTTTTCAGGCTCTACTGGAAGTTATCTGTGTTCTCTGAGGCTTCTTCGTGATTAATTCAGCTTTTAACAGGTTCTAGAGGAAGTTATAAGGGTTTTTTACAGAGAGACTTGTGATGATTTATTTATTGATCTGCATTCTCAGCTAGACATCACAACCGTGAGAACCTGATTCATCATCTCAGGAGCCCTTAGAGAATCGTCGGTACATGAGCACCAAACACTTCAGAATGCGGGTCACAGCAACACAAAGGAATATCAAAATTGACTTGCATAAGATTGCTTTCCAGTTTCCATCATTTAGTCTTACACAAGAACACACAAGAAGGCAAAATAACAACGGCACTCTCGGCCCTTACGAGGCTATTGAAGAAGTACACTATCTAAACAGACGCAGCACAGTAAAGGTGAAAGCTCCTGCCATGTATTCCAGGCACGTGGCCAGCCCATGCAGCTCATTCTTCCTGCTGTGACAGCCTACAATGGAAGGTTGCTGTGTCAGATCTGTTCTCTGTTTTGGTGTGACTTCCATACTTTATTTGCTGTGTCTCCTTCACTTTATTTTAGTCTCTTAGATACAACCAGTAGTTCTTCTAGAGTGCATATTATCAATCACGTAAACTCTGGAACTCTGGAACTCTGGAACTCCCTGCCTGTTTCTGTATTTCCATCTTCCTATGACCTGAACTCATTTAATAAGGAGGTTTCAAGACATTTATCCCATTCTTTTGGCTAACTCTCTCGAACCTGCTCGGGAACAGGCATCTAATTTGGCCTTTTAGTTTATTCATTTTTGTAGGCCTTTAACTGCCTCTTTCTCACAGTTGATGGCTTAAGCTACAAATTCTTAACTTGGTTCTTCTACAGACATGTATACTAATGACTCCCAGTAGATTGCGATAACTGTAATAACTTATATAACTGCAGTGACTATAATAACACATATTTCTACTTCCAACTCTTGCTGTTACATTTTCCTTGCTATATTTCTTGCTACGAGTCATCTTAAGCATCATATTATATCCACTCCCTCAATATTCGTCATTGATATCTGAAGGCCTCTCCGTCTGAGCCTCCCCGCCACGCCCGCGCCGTCTCCCTCAGTGTGACAAGGAAAGCTTTCGTTTGACTAGCTTTTCACACCTCAAACAACATCTAATCCTTATCAAACCTCGTCCTCAATTCATCCTTAAAATACTTCCCAAACTACGACCCCCCACCCTCTCTCTCTCTCTCTCTCTCTCTCTCTCTCTCTCTCTCTGGCTTTGCCCTGAACACCAACATCCAATTCGTCTCTCTATTCACGTTCCTATCTCTCTCTCTCTATAGACAATTTGGTTCATGATAAGCTTATCTCTCAAAATGTTTCTCTCTCTCTCTCTCTCTCTCTCTCTCTCTCTCTCTCTCTCTCTCTCTCTCTCTCTCTCTTCGCAATGCAAACTAGATTTTAATTTGCTTGTGCGTTTTTCTCTCCTTTCCCAATCCGCTCTCTAATTTTCCGTGTTTTTCAAAGTTTACCTCCTTTCAAAAAATTTACTTTATTCTTTCACATCCTCTTATTTACTTTGTCAGTTTGCAATGTAAACGATATCTATCCCTTTTTTTTTTTCCTGTATTCATTCTTTTTCAAATCGTTTTCTATGATTCCCCAACGTCTCAGTATTTCCTCAGCCACTTTCTTATTGGATTCAAGTTCACATTCCCGATTCTCAATGTAAACCATATTAATTTATTTTCCTAAGTGAACCCTCTTTCAAACCGTTTTCTGTGATTCCCCAACGCTTCAGTATTTCCTCAGCCTCCTCCTCATTAGTTTTGGATTTTTACATTCCCGATTCCGCCGCCGTGCCAGTCCTCCCCACGTCCATACCCTTTGTGTGTCCTTGGGGAGACTCACTGACGTCATTCATCAGGGAGCCAATCACGTCTATCCGATTAGTATAGTGGTCTCCTTCACCGGCCAATCACAATTCAAGCTGCACGTTGCGTAATGCATCACAAATACAAATGGTGTACGATTTTGAAGTGTCACCCTATGTGCGTATATGACCGATGCTTTGTGAAAGAAGGAACGAAACTAGTGAAAAGCAACACTCTAAGCCAGGCCGGTTATTCTGAGGAGCATTGGATTCTGAAGGCGTCATTTTTAAAGGCTGCATAGATTATATAGCGCATTCTCAAGGGTGAGGTAGAATCCTTGTCACACTGTTAATATTATCATCTAAACACCTTGAAACCACCAGCTACTTCCACCACAGACTTTACTGCAGTATTCAGAAAGGCTTTGCTCTCTCACCACGGGTATTGTCAAAGGCCACAGAGACGATTAGCGGGATTTTCAAGTGTTTCTCCAATCAATAATGTAGAAGTCTTGTCAATCTACCTCTAGAACCGTAAAAACAACTTAAAAATAAATATATATTTAGATAAAGGCTTTTGAAATAGTGGAAGTGAAGCGCAGAAGTGTTTGAGAATAAGAGTTTTATATACACAAATCAGAATAAGGAAAAAGAAATAAGATACAGAGATGTTTGAGAATGTGTTCCCTGGCTGACAAAACAAGTATCCGTGTCTTTTCTTACAAAATTTGAACCCACCAGGAATTTTCGCTGTAGCTTGTTGAACACAATAAAGCACAACAAAAATAAGAAACACGAGGCAAAGGTGTTTCACAATGCAGGTTCGTGGTGTTAAAAGAAGCTCCGTGCCTTCCATTACTAAACTATCACCAGAATCACGTGAACACCTCTGAACGCGCTAATAACTCCCACTACATACTGTTGCATAAATAAATAAGAAATATGACATTGAAATATTTGATAATATTCCCCATGTCTTTCCTTACTTAACTGTCACTAGAATCATGAAAAAAAGGCTTGGAAACCCGACTCATTCCCTTCACAGCTTGTTAGATAAGTAAATAAAGAATAATAGTAATAATAGATAAGACAATTGAAACGCCTGACAATACGGTTCTCAGCTGGCAATCATTCGAGTTTCAGTATCTCCCCTTATTAAACTGTCATAATAATCAAGCATTCACTACTGGAAGACTCAATAACGTCATCGCAGCCCGTCAGGAGCAGTGGCGGGGTGAGGCTGCGGCAGTGAGTGAGGCTGCCGGCGGTGGCTGGCTGGGGAGGCTCCGTGTCTATCGCTCCGTTGAAGTTCCCGCCACCCGCCGCCACAGGGGAGTGAGGTGCGAAAACAGAAGAGTTTCGTTTCTTTATGGTGTTCCTTCGGCTGTGTGTCTGTCTTTAGGTTTGTTTCGTCTCTTTATCTATCTATTTATTCTCCCTGTTTGTTTATTTTGTTTTGTTTTCCTTTTCATTGTAATATTATTGGCAGGTTCGTTCAGTCACTTGCCGCGTCTCGGGGCGCGTCAAGAGGAATGCATGCATGGACCCGCGGCAAGTATTGAGGCCATCTGGCAGCGGCGTCGGACACTATATGAGTTTCACGAACGGAACCAGACTCAATAAGCTAAGAGAGGTAAGATTCAAAAGCAAAATGGCCGCGATATATCAGACTTTTCAAACAATGACGGAACATAAACGAAGAGCTAGCGGCAGTTACTTTCTGGCAAATTGTAACTTTTTTTTCCCTGTTGTCTTGCAAGGCTGAGATCTCTTTTTATAAGTCATTAATTCAACACACAAGCGCACGCATCCATTTCTCGCTATACATACATACTAGCGGGTGATACGGAATGCAAGACAAGTGAAACAGGTAACCATAACACAGGTAAAAGTACAAAAAAAAAAAAAACACAACAACGAAGAATACAGATACATGCATGCAAGACACATACGTACACTACAGATACATACATGCAAGACACATACGTACACTACAGATACATACACACACTAGGTGAATAAATACAAAGCACACCACGTACGACATCTCAATAACTTTTCTATTTCCAAACTTCACACACGAGATTGACGGAAATGTTTATTTACTCCTTTCATCCTCGTCGCTCCTTGCATCGCTCACCCGTCGACAAGTATATAGTAAGTCAATGCGTCGCGGTACACTCTTCTAATACATTATTGACGACGTGATCAACCCTGACATGGCACAGAGGCGGCAACCTGACTAGCAAATCACAAGACCAGATTAGCCTAAAGCCCACTATTGTAGCTGCATCCCGTGTGTCCATGACCTTGATCGATGTATTGGACGTACACTGCCTCTGCCCAGCCCAACGATGCCCTGGAAGACTGCCACGTGCTCGTCCATGGCTGAAGGGTGTAACAGTTCCCCCCAGCAAATATTCAAAGAGCAGCATGTGATTTCTAGTTCAAGTTATTTCTGCAACTTTGAAGAGAATAAGTTTCCCCAGCTTATACCAAAGAGTTCAATGTGATTTCAATGAGTCTGAAGGATATAGCAATTCCCTCTGGTTTAAATTAACTCTGGAACTCTGAGGGGTGTGACAATTTTCTCCAGCTTATATCAAAGGCTTCCATGTGGCTTTAATGATTCTGAAGGATATATTACTTCCCTCTAGTTCAAGTTAACTCTGGAACGTTGAAAGGTGTAACAGTTTCCTCCAGTAAATATCAAAGACTTCCATGTGATTTCAACGATTCTGAAGGATATAGCAACTCTCTCTCTAGTCCAAGCTAACTCTGAGGCTTCGAAGGGAGTAACAGTTTCCCCAGCTTATATCAAAGACTTCCAAAGACTTCAATGCCTGAAGGGCGTAGAAGCTCCCTCTAGTTCAAACTAACTCTGCAACTCTGAAGGGTGTGACAGTTTCGCAAATATGATTAGCATGTGATTTCGATGAGGGCATAGCAACTCCCTCTTCTTCATGTTAACTCTGGAGCGTTGAAGAGTGTAACAGTTTCCTCCAGTAAATATCAAAGACTACAATGTGATTTCAACGAGTCTGAAGAATATAGCAGCTCTCTCTACTTCAAGTTAACTCTGCAACTTTGAAGGGAGTAACAGTTTCCCCAGCTTACACCAAAGACTTTCATGGGGTTTTAATGACTCCAAACGATAATTAGCTTCCTCTAGTTCAAGTTAACTCTGGAACATTGAAAGGTGTAACAGTTTCCTCCAGCAAATATCAAAGACTACCATGTGATTTCTATGAGTCTGAAGGGTATAAACAACTCCCTCTAGTTCAAGTTAACTCTGCAACTCTGAAGGGTGTGACAGCTTTCTCCAGCTTATATCAAACTCTAGCATGTGATTTCAACGAGTCTGAAGGGAGTAGCAGCTCTCTCTAGTTCAAGTTAACTCTGCAACTTTGGAGGGAGTAACAGTTTCCTCAGCTAATACTAAAGACTTTCATGTAGTTTTAATGACTCCAAACGGTATATTAACTCCCTCTAATTCAAGTTAACTCTGGAACATTGAAAGGTGTAACAGTTTCCTCCAGCAAATATCAAAGACTATATACCATGTGATTTATATGAGTCCCTCTAGTTCATGTTAACTCTGCAACTCTGAAAGGTGTGACAGATTTCTCCAGCTTATATCAAAGACTTCCATGTGATTTCAACGAGTCTGAAGAGAATAGCAGCTCCCTCTACTTCAAGCTAACTCTGCAACTCTGAAGGGTGTGGTTTCCTCCAGCAAATATCAAAGACTAGAATGTGATTTCAATATGTCTGAAGGGTATAGCAGCTCTCTCTAGTTCAAGCTAACTCTGGAACGTTGAAGTGTGTAGCAGTTTCTTCCAGCCCATACCAAAGACTAGCATGTGATTTCAATGAGTCTCAAGGGTATAGCAGCTCTCTCTAGTTCAATCTAACTGTGGAACTCTGAGGGGTGTAGCAGAGTAGTTTGCTGCAGCCTATATCAAAGGTTACCATCTTTTTTTTATTATGAAGAATACAGCATCTCCCTCTAGTTCAAGCTAACTCTGCAACTCTGAAGGGTGTAACAGTTTCCCTCAGCATGTGGTTTTAATATGTCTGAAGGGTATAGCAGCTCTCTCTCTAGTTCAAGTTAACTCTGAAGGACGACTCGGTGCTTTTTTAATGATTCTGGAAGGATTACACGTGTTTCCTTCATTCAAGTCAATCATATAATGTGTCTTGTGTTTCCTCCTTGATTTCCAAAGAACGTTACCATCACTATCTTTTTCTGCTTGTGTGTTTCCTCCTGCCTTTTATTTGATTTGCTTACAAGTTATATGACATTTCTCAACCATGACGCTGAAAGGTATAGCAGCTCCCTCCAGTTCGAGTTAAGTCTGGAAAACTACTTTGTGCTTTGTAATGATTCCTTCATTCTAGTCAATTATCATTTTTTGTGTTTCCCCTTGATTTGCAAAGGACGTCATCAGCACTATCCCTTCCTGCTTCTGTCTTTCCTTCTCTCTTTCACGTGAATTATTTAGAGGTTATTTGACATTTTTCAGACTAAGGATCATTCTTTTGACTGAATTCTTCTGGGACTGACTGAGGAACGAAACAATAATCTGATGTAAGAGGACAACGAAACACTGACCGGAAAGGACCAATGAGGCATTGCTCCTTTCCGGTCAGAGTTTTGTTGCCCTCTTACATCAGATTATTTCGTTCCTCAGTTTTCCTTACATAGTTAAATATTTCGGATCTCCGCCACTTATTTTTCAATCATAATTTATCTTTCCCGTAATGTTCGTCCTTGTTACGTCTCGGCATCACCAACCAATGACATGTCACCACGAGGAGCTACATCACGCCATCCACCACCACCAACACATAACTTCTAAAGGTTGATCTAGGCACAGAGATTTGACTAACCTGCCTCCAGAAACCATCTAACCTGAGTGTAATGGTGGTAGGGAAACACAAGCTGATGCAAGTTGATGGTAGGGAAAGACAAGCTGATGCAAGGTATGTACTGTATTATTTTATTCTTCTATTTCAAGAATATAGTACATGCCTCGCATCAGCTTGTGTTTCCCTACCACCATTCTACACATTTGTCTAGATATACACATCTAACCTAACCTAACGTAACCTGAAATGATCTTACCTATTTCATCTTACCTAACATAATCTACCTAACATATTCCGCCCTACCTAAACCACCTATTATAACTTAATCCCATCTAACCTAGCATATCCTATAAGTTAGGCGTTCTCAAGCGTATCCGCCAGTTTTTCTCTCCCTTCTAACTGGTAACTCTGTACAAAGGCCTTATCCGTCCTTGTATGGAGCACTCTTCGCATGTTTGGGGGGAGGTTCCACTCACACAATTCTATTAGATAGGGTGGAATCAAATACTTTTCGTCTCATCAACTCCCTTCCTCTGACTGAGTGTCTTCAGCTTCTTTCTCACCGCCGAAATGTTGCAGCTCTTTCTATCTTTTATCGTTATTTTCATGCTAACTGTTCTACTGATCTTGCTAACTGCATGCCTCCCTTCCTCCTGCGGCCTCGCTTCACAAGGTTTTCTTCTTCCTCTCATCCCTATTCTGTCCAACCCTCTAATACAAGAGATAACCAGTATTCTCTGTCATTGATACCTTTCACCGGTAAACTCTTGAACTCCCTACCTGTTTCTTTATTTCCATCTTCCTACGACTTGACTTCCTTTTAAGAGGGAGGTTTCAAGACATTTGTCCCTATCTTTAGGCTAATTCTTTACCAATCTCTAAGGGAACTAGCATTTCAAGTGGGCCTTTCTTTCTTAATCTTTTGTTGTCCTTGGCTGGTTTCCCAATTGCATAAAAAAAACCTAACTAGACTTGATCTAACTTAACATCTAACCTATCCCACACGACCTAAACCATGCACCAAACGTAACACAACCCCATCTAACCAAACCTAACATAATTTCTCTAACCATAGCTAATTCAACATAACCCTAACCAAATCTGAACTGACCAAACCTATAAGCTATAACACCTGACCTAACCTACCCCACCTAACATACCCATTGCACCTAACCCCACCTAACCTAGCCTAAACTAACCTCTCTGCACTCTTCCCGCGTCTCCTTCAGTCTTCCCACGGGTCTCCTTCACAAGTATCTCTAACTATGACACTCTTCACACAGAACCTTCCTTCCTGAGTCCCAATCTGCCTCGTTGTCAAAGGGATATTCAGTCTAGAAAAGGACGCGAGATGCGGCAAAAACTGATGAAAGCAGAGAAGAAACACATAGAAGAGAAAAGTTATGAAAAGAGAGAGAGAGAGAGAGAGAGAGAGAGAGAGAGAGAGAGAGAGAGAGAGAGAGAGAGAGAGAGAGAGAGAGAGAGAGAGACAGAGAGAGAGTCAGGGAGTCATATGAACTGGGTAGCATATCTGATGTGGATCCTGTGCCAATATGGACACCTCTACCATCACCACCATTACACGACACCACCACCACCACCACCACCACCACCACACGCTGCACTAAAAGCTCTAACACACACGCATGTCAAGTCAATAAAATCATTACACTTCGCTCAAAGATGGAAAGAAGAAAATTATAATATAAATTCCTTCACTTATTTGTACAATAGCAAAAAATTAACCTGGTAGTAGTAGTAGTAGTAGTAATAGTAGTTGTAGTAGTAGCAGTAGTAGTAGTAGTAGTAGTAGTAGTAGATGTAGTAGTAGTAGTCATAGTAGTAGTAGTAGTAGTAGTAGTAGTAGTAGTAGTAGTAGTAGTAGTAGTAGTAGTAGTAGTAGTAGTAGTAGTAGTAGTAGTAGTAGTAGTAGTAGTGGTGGTGGTGGTGGTGGTGGTGGTGGTGGTGGTGGTGG
>NC_059286.1:3583181-3633181 GCF_017591435.1 Portunus trituberculatus
GTAGAGGAAGATAAAGAACGAAAATAAGAACAAAAACAAGAGCGTGAAAAAAAAACAAAGGAAAAAAAAAAAAACGAAAGAATATGAAAAGAACAAAAACATGAATTACAGGAAGATGAAGAACAAAAACGAAAAGAACAAGAACAAAATGAGAGCGTGAAATACAAACAACAATAAAAAAAAAAAAAAACACGAAAAAAAAAACAGGCAAAAGAAAATGAACAAGAACAAGGAAAACATGAAGTAAAGGAAGATGAAGAACAAAAAAAAACAAAAATAAGAAGAACAAGAAGAACGTGAGAAACAAGAACAAAAAAAATGAATAAAACCAGAAAAAGATAACAAACAAAAATAAAAACAAGAAAAATAACAAAAGAACCACCAAAAAACAAGACAAACGAAGAAAAATAACAACAGGAACAAGAAGAACAAGAACAAGAACAAGAACAACTGGACATGAAGTAGAGGATGATGAAAAATGAAATCAATAACAAAAAAAAAAAACAAGAGCAAGCAAAACAAGAAAAACAAAAAACAAGACAAACGAAGAAGAATAAAAAGAACAGGAACAAGGAGAACAACAACAAGAACAAGAATAAGAACAAGATCAAGAACAAGTGGCCTTAAACACAGTGATGGTAAGTTCCTGCAGTCACAAGAGGCAGGAAGGAAACCACTGATAGACACTAATAAGGCAAGCAGGTGAGAGAGAGAGAGAGAGAGAGAGAGAGAGAGAGAGAGAGAGAGAGAGAGAGAGAGAGAGAGAGAGAGAGAGAGGAGGTGATGAACAGACAGCAAGAATGAAAATATTATGAAAAGAAGATTGTGATTTTCTTTCATGTTTTTTCGACCTTCTCCTTTCTCCTTTGTATTCTTTGTTCCCTATTTACTGTTCTCTTGTTCCCCTTTTCTTTTTGTCTTTCCATTTTTTTTTCTTTTATTTAATTCTCTTTTACTTGTTTATCCTTCACACTCAATCATTCTTTATTTAGTATTTGTTCGGTATTTTTCCCTGTAAACACATACACACACACACACACACACACAGAGAGAGAGAGAGAGAGAGAGAGAGAGAGAGAGTCCATCCTTTTCTTTAATTTTCCTCTTTTTTCCGCTCCCTTTCTTTCTTTTTACTTTTCTTCCATTCCCTCCCCTTTCCTCCTTGCTGCCTCTTTTCCCTCCTCTTTCATCAATTTCCTCCTTCCTTTCCTTCTTTTCTGCTTCTTTTCCTTGGTTATTCACTCTCGTTCTCTTTTCTCTCTTCCTCCTTTTTTTTGTTCCTTCGTCATCTTCCTGTCGTATTCACCGCTATTCTCTTTCTTCTTCCTTCATCATCTTCACTTCTACTTTATCCTCTTCATTCATCCACTTTATTTATCCTTTCTTCTTATTCTTCATCTTCCCTTCTCTTTCTCTTTTGTTCATCTCTCCCATCTTTTCCTTTTTCTAGCTCTCTCTCTCTCTCTCTCTCTCTCTCTCTCTCTCTCTCTCTCTCTCTCTCTCTCTCTCTCTCTCTCACATATTTTGCGTCAAGGGACATTTACCTCACCTGGGGAATCATGTATTAAGGTGTGACGCTACGCTGGCATCTAATTAATCTTTTTTTTCCTCCCCCTCTCTCTCTCTCTCTCTCTCTCTCTCTCCTCTCTCTCCGATGCTGTCTCCCCCACCCTCCTCCTCCTCCTCCTCCTTCTGTATTACTTCTTGTTTGTCTATTCCTTCTGATATTACTTTTATTTCTGCGGTTTTAGTTTTCTCCTCTTCTTCTCTTCTTCTTCTTCTTCTTCTTCTTCTTCCTCTTCCTCATCCACCTTCCTTGAGTTACTCTTTATTTTGTTTGTTTTTCATCTTGTTTTTCGCCTCCTTTTATTACTATCACTACTACTACTACTACTACTACTACTACTACTACTACTACTACTACTGCTGCTGCTACTACTACTACTACTGCTGCTGCTGCTGCTGCTGCTATTAATACTACTTCTACTACTACTACTACTACTACTTCTACAACTACTACTACTATCACCATCACTACTACTACTAATACCACTACTACTACTACTACTACTACTACTAATAATAATAATAATACAACCACCACCACCATCACCACCACCACCACCACTACCACCACTGCTCCCTCCCATCCCTGCACGTCCCTCATCCCACACACAGCCGAATGAAGAAGCAGGAAGCCACGTGACTCAGCGAATACCAGGTCAGAGGCACCGCGGGCAGCAAGGAGGCACAGAAGGTGAGAGGCGGCGGTCATTGCACTTACAGTCACCACATTGAACACCCTGAGACTGCATCTGTATCTTGCACCTTCTTTCCTCCTCTTGATGGTAGCCAGACAGTCACCCACCCGTCCAGTCAGCCACCAAGCCAGAGAGTTAATCCCTTTCAGTACTGGGACACATTTTTACTATGAGTTTTGGGTATGATTAGATTGTTTTATTAACATTAGAAGAGTTTATGGAGGTCTGAAGATTAATGTCCACAGTCTTCACTATTTTAACCATGGAAATATTACCTCTTTCAGTACTGGACCGCATTTTTACTGAGTTTTGTGTATGATTAGACGGTTTTATTTACATTAGGAATGGTCTATGGTGGTATGAAGGTTAATGCAGACAGTCTTCGCTAGTTCAACCATGGAAATATCAGCTCTTTCAGTACTGGGCCGCATTTTTACTGAGTTTTGTGTATGGTCAGACGGTTTTATTGACATTAGGAAGGGTTTATGGAGATCTGAAGGTTAATATCCACAGTCTTCACTATTTTAACCATGGAAATATTAACCCCTTCAATACTGGGACACATTTTTACCATGAGATTTGTGTACGATAAGACCATTTTATTGACATCAGGAAGGGTCTATGGAGGTCAGAAGATTAATGGCCACAGTCCTCACTATTTCAATCCCCACATAAGTTTCTGAAGCTGTATAAAATCACCATACAGTAAATAAGCAGAACGAATATAGAAACGTGTCATGGTACTAGAGAGGTTAAGTTTGGCCCAAGGTATCGAAAACTGGTCAGATTATCTCACTACTTCACTTGTCACTGGTTTCTATCTCGCCTTACTTCCTGTTCCTTCTTTTCCTGCTAGTGTAACCTCAATATTCGCTGCGTCTGCTTCTTTTTACCTTCTCGTCCGTGCCTTATTTAAATGTTTCGATATCTTATAGGTATATTTCTTTTTTCTCATTCCTTCTGCTATTACTAAGTTATGATGTTTTCTCCTCTTCCTTCTTATTTTTTTTTTTTTTGCTTCCTTCGACTTATAACTTCATTTTCTCCTTCTCCTCCTCCTTCTCTGACAATCCTCCCTTTCCTTCTTATATCTTATTAATCTCCTCCTCCTCTTTTAACATGTTTTTTTTATTCTTTGTTTCTTATACAGTAAACCCTCGCTATAACGAACCTCTATATAACGAATTTCGGATATAACGAACGCATTATTCTGGCCGAACAAGCCTCTGATATAGCGAACTCGGTTCGGTAAATAGCGAGCTCGGTTCGGCGCGTGAGGAGCGGTTAGCGTCACACAGCCTCCTGGCCCCGCAGCCCCGCTCGCCTCCCTGTCTCAGTCTACATGTGGTACATGTATACTGTTTATACTGTTCAGGGTTTCATAATAAATATAATAAATCCAGTAATTACAGTTTATTTTTGTGGATGTGTGAAAATGTAAAAAAAAACCTGTAATTGCAGTTTATTCTTGTGGATGTGTGGAAATGTAAACAAAACACTCCTGGGCGGACGCATGACCGAACGACTTATCACATATAGCGAATTTAGGTCGTTATAAAAGATGGATTACCGACCCTCGGATACAACGAACTTTCGAGTATAACGTCAGGTCTTTCCCCCCAATTGGTTCGTTATAGCGAGGGTTTACTGTAATTCAATTTGTTTCTTCTACTCCTCTTCTTGCTCCTCCTCCTCCTCTAAACCCTCCTTTTATTTCTTACATCTTGATTTCCTCCTCTTCCTCTTTTAATAGGAAAAAATTGTTATTCTCTGCTCCTTATAGGTTAATTTTCTCCTCCTCCTCCTCTTCCTCCTCTTTCTCTAAACCCTCCCTTTGTTTTTTTTATATCTTAATTTCCTCCTCTTCCTCCTCCTCCTCCTCCTCCCTTCCTCCTTCTCTAAAACCTCCCTTTAATTTTCTACATCTTAATTTCCTCCTCCATTTCCAACAAGATTTTTTTTGCTATTTTCTGCTTCTTATAACTTAATTTCCTTCTCCTTCCCGATATATTTGTTATCCTTTACTGATCATTACTTCATTTTCTCTTTGAATTATGTTACTATTTTGTTACTCCTTCACCTCTTCATCTATTTCATTCCACACTCCCCCTCTTTCTCATTCTTTCTTTTTATTTTTAATTCATTATTTTTTCATGTTTGCCTCATCCTCTTTTTTCTTGTTTATTCTCTTCTTTTCTTTATTTTTCTTGTCAATTCTTCCTTCTAACACCTTTTATTTTAATTTACGCATCTTTTCCTAGTTATTTTTTCTCTACTCTTTGTTCATTCTCTTCTGCTCCTACTGCTTCCTTCTTACTGCCCTCTTCTTCCCTCTCGTTCTCTTTGTTCATTCTCTTCTGCTCCCTCCTTATGCTTCCTTCTTACTGTTCTCTTCTTTCCTCTCGTTCTCTTATCTCTTATTTATTTCCTTCATTTATTCTCCTCCATCAATCTTTGTTTCTCACTTCATCACCGTCTTTTTTCAAGTTTTATTTCTCGTTTATCCACACTCAGTAACTCTTTCCTTATTGCTTCATCTTATTTTATGCACGTAAGAGAGAATGTACTATAGTTACCGTCAATAAATAAATAAATAAATAAACTAAACTGAGAAAAAAATAGTTGAAGGCGTCAGTTTCCGAAGAGAGAAGAAAAGATTACTTAGTGTTTAAGATGACTTGAAATTTCCCTCTTGAAACAGTTCGAGCCAAAGGTAAGAGGAAACACTGAAGCAAGTATAAGAGGAGACATGTTTCCTTTCCTATTTAATCTTATCCTCCTTTCTTTTCCTAATATCTTCACACTTCGCTATTCATCAACTTATCCAATATTAATCTATCCTCTTATCCACACACCATTTACTCCTAACCCACTTCCCTCTACTCTTTCTCCTCCTCCCTTCATTACTTTAACCTCTAGTAGTTTCCATATCTCGCTCTTATCCATACATCTTCACCTTACCAATTTAAACACCTCAATCTACTCCTCCTCCCTTCATTTATTCCACTCCACTCCTCTTATAGTTTCGACATCCTTCTCTAACCAACTCATAATATTTCCACCTTCTCCTCCTCCCTTCATTAATTTCCACGTTCCACTCCACTCCTCTTTTAGTTTCGACATCCTTCTCTGACAAACTCATAATACTTCCACCTACTCCTCCTTCCCTTTATTATCTTGACGTTCCACTCCATTCCTCTTATAGTTTCGACATCCCACTCTTTCCACGTCATCTACTCCACTTTACCAACTCATAACACTTCACTTACTTCTCTTCCCTTCATTATCTTGACGTTCTAGTCCACTCCTCTCATAATTTCTAGATCTCGTTCTTATCCACGTTATCTATCACTTTACCATCTCCTCTTCCCTTTATCATTTTTTTACGTTCCACTCCACTCTTCCTCATAATTTCTAGATCTCTCTCTCTCTCTCTCTTATCCACATGTCATCTTTCCCTCGCCAACTCATAAAACTTCCACCTACTCCTCCTTCCTTCATTACCTTCAATTTTCACTCCATCCCTCTCAATTTCTACATCCCATCTACACGTGTCTACTCCATCTTACCTCCTCAAACTCCCTTGCCTTGCGCTCCCTCACCAGCTCTCCATCACCTGCTCACCCCACCTGAGTCTCCCCTCAAAGCCACGAGGTCAAAGAGCCCATGCCAATTAGATGTCTTGGAAATAGGTTGAGGGAGATTTGAGCCTCGCTGTTTACTCCTCCACCTCTTCCTCCTCCTCATCCTCCTTCCCTCGTCTCTCGTCTCTCCTCGATCCCTTCTCCTCCTCCGTTGCTAAGTGTTGTGTTAATGCTAATGATTCTGTATGTTTGTCTCTCTCTCTCTCTCTCTCTCTCTCTCTCTGGTAATTTTAGCTCTACGTGACTCTAGTCTCACCAAAACTATGCCTCGATTGTTTATCTTCCTTTTTTTTTAACTTCATCTTTTCACTCAACTCCTCTTCCTCGTGTTTTCTTTCTCTTTTTTTTCGGTCAGTACTAAAAGAGGATGCGAGGATTACTGAGGCAACACACGCACGCAAACACACGCACTACATCACTTCCTCGTGTTTTCTTTCTCTTTTTTTTCGGTCAGTACTAAAAGAGGATGCGAGGATTACTGAGACAACACACGCAAGCAAGCACATGCACTACATCACTTCCGCCAGAGATAGAGAGGAGAATGAGAGACTTTGCCCACGAAAAGGAGAGACGGAATAAAAACACGCGGGAAGATACTGGAAATAGACCCACGACCAGTAATGATATGGTTACTACTATAAAATGGCTCCTGGATTTCAAACATATTGTAGCTTATTGATAACGTAATTGATTTGATGTGAATAATACTTGTTTTCTGTTGATCAACGCACTTAATGACAAGGATAGCTCACGGTTTTCCTCAAGATAACTGCGCATTTTTTTTTTTTTTTTATATGCAGGAGGGACAACTGGCCAAGGGCAACAAAAAAAAAAAAAAAAAAAAAAAAAAAAGGCCCACTGAGTTGCCAGTTCCCTTATAAGACACGAGAGGGACCGCCGTGGTACAGTGGAACCATGCGTGCTTTGGGGTCCGAGGGGTCTCCAATAGCACGGGTTCGAATCCTGTCCACGGTCCGAGTTGGGCTTCCTCACTCGGGGCAACGGTTTCCTAGAGGGTGGGCTTTGAGATAGGAGGTACCCAAAAAGTATCCCCTTTAGCCTATAAACTCCTGTGAAAACCCCACACTATATAAATGAAAAAAATTAAAGATTCAGGGACAAATATCTTGAAACCTCTGTCTTAAAAGAAGTCAAGTCGTAGAAAATAAGAAATACAGAAGCAGACAGGAGTTCAAACTTAGACCCAGGAGTCACTTTAGAGTAGACAGACTAGGGTTTGAAATCTGGCTTATACCTAAAGTGGGGATATGAGATGAGGTGACCAAATGAAACCAAATAGAGCGTTAACGGAAGCACAGAGACGAAGAGACCAAATGGAACCAGAGCGTTAACGGAGGCACTGCGGAAGACAAGTAATGAATAAAATAGATAGAAGGGAGAGAATGAATAAAATGAAAGGTAGAGGATGATTAACAAGAAAGGAAAGAGTAAATGGGGTCTACCGGAGAATAAAATTTCCGTACATCTTCGGTCATGAATTGGTGGCTGGGTTGTTCTACTGTAAGGCTCTATACGAAAGGTTAGATTAGGTTAGGTCAGGTCAAGTTAGGTTAGGTTAGGTCAGGTCAGGTCAGGTTAGGTTAGGTTAGGTTAGGTTAGGTTAGGTTAGGTCAGGTCAGGTCAGGTCAGGTCAGGTTAGATGCATAAATAATGTTGCCCAAGGAACGTAAGAAAAGAACTGATATATTTATGCCTGTGTGTGTGTGTGTGTGTGTGTGTGTGTGTGTGTGAGAGAGAGAGAGAGAGAGAGAGAGAGAGAGAGAGAGAGAGAGAGAGAGAGAGAGAGAGAGAGTATGTGCTTGTCATCAGATGATAAACAGATGCAAACACTTACACTCTAGTGAGAAAATATGTTAATATACAGAGAGAGAGAGAGAGAGAGAGAGAGAGAGAGAGAGAGAGAGAGAGAGAAGCGTTCACTTAGAGACCGGCACAAACTAAGACAGACAAACTAAGACAGACAAACAGACAGACAGACAAACAGACGAACTGACAAACAAACAGACAGATTAGGGAGGGGGATGGAAGTAGATGAAGTCTTATCTACATGGAGGAGGAGGAGGAGGAGGAGGAGGAGGAGATATCATTTAACTGTTTCTGGTCTTCGTTACGCTCGAGAGAGAGAGAGAGAGAGAGAGAGAGAGAGAGAGAGAGAGAGAGAGAGAGAGAGACGGGGGGAGAATGGCAAGATGGAAAAAATAAGACAGAAGGAAAATATAGCAAAAAGACGGAGGTACAACACAGATAAAGAGGAAATAGCATAATGATTCGATAAAGGAGAGAGAGAGAGAGAGAGAGAGAGAGAGAGAGAGAGAGAGAGAGAGAGAGAGAGAGAGAGAGAGAGAGAGAGAGAGAGAGAGAGAGAGAGAGAATAACAAGAAAAATCGATAAAACTAAAGAGGAAAAGACAAAGAAGAAAGAAAAGAATAAGAAGGTGCTGAAATAAAGTAGAAAGATGAGATAATGTGCTGACAAACCTACTTCACCGCTGAAACACGCGAGAAAGAGGCGAAAAAATGAGGGGAAGAAATTTGATACGTGGGGTAAAATGTGAAAGATAAATTAATAATATTGAAGAGTGGTTTTAATATAGGTCGGCAAAATATTATGCATAGATCAGATAATAGTGTGCGTGTGGGTGTGTGTGCGTGTGTGGGTGGATGAATAGTGGGTGGGTTGGTTTTGTAGCCTAAATTCTCTCTCTCTCTCTCTCTCTCTCGACGTGTACGCTACCAATCACCATGTTTTCTTGTAATAAATGGGGTAAGAAGCAAGAAATACTCAGCAAGACTGATTTTTCAATGTTCCCAGTTGAGATTACATTAGCATTGCAAACTGTGGTACTCTCTCTCTCTCTCTCTCTCTCTCTCTGATCCGTCAAGATAAAAAACAAAGTGTAGAGTCTGCCACTGTATTCTGCATTGATAAACATTTTTTTCATAACACAGGGGAGAGAAAAATACATGTATATATTTATAAGCATAACCATCGCTGCCGTATGCATATGTACACAATCGCACACTAGTATTCACACACATACATACATAAAATGATACACACATGCATACAGACACATGCACATATTTATTTTTTCACATATGACTTCTTTTGATCACTCGTTATAGTATACGATTCGAATATATGTATGTATATTTGTATAGTATTTACATTACTTACAAAGAGTACATGACGCTGATAATTAGATGGCGCAAAGCAGGACTGAAATACACCGGTACGAAATACTTTAGAAACGTACGAAGGGTTGTAATAAAATGAATAAACGAGAAATTGACAGGCTGAGGAGAGGTGAAGAGGAAGAAGAAGAAGAGGTGAGAGAATGATGACAGGTGAAGAGGAAGAGGAGAAACTGAGAAGCTAGAATGAAGAGGAAGAGTATCTGAGAGGTTAGGAAGAGGGATAATGAGAGGTGAAAAAAGAGAAGGAGAGATGAGAATGAAGAGTAGGAGGAGAATAACTTGAGATTGAGGAGACATTATGAAGAGGAAGAGGAGAAAGAAGGGAAAATGAGAGAGTAAGGAGAGGTGAAGAGAAAAAGGAGAAATGAAACTAGGATAAAGAATAGGTGAAAGTGAGAAGCTGAGAAGTGAAGAAGAGGAAGAGGAGAAACTGAGTCTGAGAAAAAGAAGAATAAGGAGAAATAAAGAGGGTGAGAAGTGAAGAAGAAAAAGAAGAGAAACTAGGAGGTGAAAAAATATTAAAAAACAAAGCAAAACTATATGCCACCAAAAATATAAGCTATATAAGTTACATAGATATAGTCAATGTTACACTTTAGGTATTCTTGGATTTATGAAGTGCAGTCATGCTGACCGATATATATAGAGCAATATATACACACACACCATTCAGCATTCTTGGGCAGCTTCCATTATAACCATCGCTAATGCAAAATTCCTAAAAAAAAGATGTGGGGAGCTTTCATACAATTAAATCCTGATCTTATATGACTAGTAGATTTTATTTGTTTCTATACTTTACTGAAATTTGACTTGCTTTTTAAAATTCCTACTTTTTATTGTATAAAGAATATCTACAACACACTTCACATTCACAAAACTGCAAGATACAGCAGCACAAAACGCTCTGAGCCTTCCTTATCTCACACCTTGAGACTGAGAATCATGAACTAACCAGGAAAGCTTTCTCTTCCCATAACAACTGTAACATTCTCATCAGACACTTCATAAGTCAGCATGGCCTGTCTGGGGAGTCTTCCTCATACTCAGGCTTACCTAACCACAAAGATACATCTCAATCCATGCTAAAAAATATGGAGTCACAGAGAGAGAGAGAGAGAGAGAGAGAGAGAGAGAGAGAGAGAGAGAGAGAGAGAGAGAGAGAGAGAGAGAGAGAGAGAGAGAGAGAGAGAGAGAGAGAGAGAGAGAGAGAGAGAGAGAGAGAGAGAGAGAGAGAATGTGTTCCAACTCACAGAAAAATATAACAAAGGTCCTGAACTAACAAAGAAACTCTGCACTGACCCCAAATGTTACGCTGAGGTTACAGGGATATGATCAATAAGGCTGTACTGTAATGCTAGATCAAGCTGTGCAGGAGTATGGGGGGGAGCAAGGAGCCAAACTGTGGTGTTGTGTGGTGCTGGTCTGTGCGGTGAGATTAGAGGTGGTGGTGATGATGGTGGTGGTGGTATTAGGGTAAAGGTGATAATAGTTTCGGCAGTAATAGGCACTGTCATAAACCAGTACTCATATGGCAACTGTATCTAATTGATTAACACAAAGTAATGCAGGGAAGGCACAACATTAATTATGCTGTAAGAGTTACACTTAGCCTGCTTGATGCGTCCGCCATTCATGCATTCACATACACATGCACACACACACACACATAAGTATCATCCAGCCAATGCTAAATGGATAATATACAAAAGTATTACGCAAACATCTCAGTGGGAATGAGACCACCATACATATAATCAATCTTTCAGCCATCATTGCAATGGTAGAAATATAAATCGGAATAGGTAAAAATCAAAGATGTAAAGAAGGAACAAGAAATGTAGCAAAAGTAAAATATGGGAAGCACACAGAAATTCAAAATATTCAAATCTTATTTTTTAGGATATCTACATAGGTAGCATTTTCTATATCTTTGTGATATACACACTACAATAATCACTCTACTATCACAACACTCCCTGATAAAATCCTATTCACCTTGTCTGAAAGTCAAAATAAATCAACCTAACACGAGAACACATCAATAAAACCAAAAAGGCAGTATAAAACACCAAAAACGTTACCTCAGTCTGCCCCGTGCCTCAAGCCGTGGGGCAAGTGGCTGTCACCTCCCTGCTGCCCCATGGGGGTCTACAGGATCATATACACTCCTACACTGGCTTTCACTCCCTTCCTGTGAAAATGTGTAAATCTGCAAGTCAACTAAAACCAAAACAAAATGTATGTGTATTGAAAAAAAAAGTTTTAAGATAAAATAAAATTCTTCACTTTTTATGCAACATGTTCTGTTTACCTATTCTTGATAAGGAATAGCTTGTATTCTTGATAAGGAATAGCTTGTTGTCAATTTAAGTAAGGAAAGCTGTCACCAACTACTATATCCTCCCACAGAGCTTAGAGTTCATGTATGTAGCCTGAACTTTATAAAGATAAGGATGACCTCACACTCCACTCACTTCATCCTCTTGCTCAAGGCCATTACATAACTGCTTGCTCACCAGCACAAATCCTGTGGCCACTTCACCATAATACCTCACAGTCAAGAACAATATCACTGAGCTGACAAGCAGTGTGTGTGTGTGTGTGTGTGTGTGTGTGTGTGTGTGTGTGTGTGTGTGTGTGTGTGTGTGTGTGTGTGTGTGTGTGTGTGTGTGTGTGTGTGTGTGTGTGTGTGTGTGTGTGTGTGTGTGTGTGTGTGTATGCACAGTATTACATTATCATATATACATAATAAGAAATATATATAAAATCATAACTATGGAAGCAAGCAATTATCTATACATATTATACACAAGAGATGAAAATACAGTATCACACCAAAATATTGATATGTGCTGATGGATAATGAAACTGTGTGTGTGTGTGTGTGTGTGTGTGTGTGTGTGTGTGTGTGTGTGTGTGTGTGTGTGTGTGTGTGTGTGTGTGTGTGTGTGTGTGTGTGTGTGTGTGTGTGTGTGTGTGTGTGTGTGTGTGTGTGTGTGTGTGTGTGTGTGTGTGTGTGTGTGTGTGTGTGTGTGTACAATAACTGCTGACTATCCAATAAAAACCAATAGATAATACAGTGCTTTCATTTTTGTCATCACACAAGGGAGAAGCAAAATGGTGCCTACCACCCATTCATTAAAAGTCAGAAAACAAGCTCAGCACAGCTACACACATTAATAACTATATATCCACCAGAGATAAATTAAGACCACGTCCAAATTTGAGACCCAATTACCACTGGACATATCATACCGAGCCATCATGACAAACATGCAAACTACACACACAAGTAAAAACTAGAACATGACAAATGCCAAGTTCAAACTGTCTGGATAAATGAAAGATTGTGCTCATTACAGCTATCAAGATTCTATCCTTTGTGGATATAAGAGTGATGTATCAATGAAAACCTCTTAACTGTTATTCAAAGGTTTATAACATTTCTGTCTGCTTGCCTTCCTGACAATGCAGAACATCACCAATAACTTTCAGTGAGTTGCAATTTTGCTGTGTCATGGCTAAGCCCTTCTGTCACTTTCCAGTGGTTACCTCATTGCTGAAGATGTTGGCATGGCACAGACCAAAAGTATGAGGCAAGTGTGTAGGTTGTGAGACCTTAGCATTATCATCACTAATCTCACCACTCTTAAGAAAAAGGCACACATTCACATTAATTAGCAAAACTAAATAAATTACATTCAACTAAGCATCTTGCAAATTCAAATATGTAGCTTGGTTCATGTTCCTTTTCATCTACCTTGACAACTTGGGCAACATCTCAAGTGTGCACTTGATCATTACCACAATCAGTAACACACACACACACACACACACACACACACACACACACACACACACACACACACACACACACACACACACACACACACACACTGAACAGTACTATAAGTATCACACAAATAGTAAACCTTTAACAAATAAGGCCCTAAACAGACTGGAGATTCTGATTCACAAGACTAGTCCTCTACTGCCAAAATAATGTGGTTAACAACACAACAAAAGTTTGTTGGTATATGGCCTTGATGCTTGGCTTCCTGCATTTCACCTACTGAGAATATTCAATAATATACTGAAGCTTGTAGCAAAATAAAATACAGAATTACAAATAAATAGCAATCATAAAGTTTGAGAGAGGACTAGTCTCTCTTAATAAATACCGGGTTAACTTCCCTCTTATTGCACTGAACTTCCTTTACACACTAACATCTGCCTTCTTAACTTCAATAGTTTAAGCCTCCATCATAATGATTTTAATGGAAACATTGGTTCCTTTCACATCCACATCAGTGTTAAGCTTTATTTTATCAGTAAATATACTTTTCTCCTTGGTATAATAGATGATTAAATGCTAAATCACTACATATTCTAAATTGTCACTTTCATATTCCTGAGGACTAACTAATAGCAAATGAAGCCAATCACCATCTGTCACTGCATACATTCTGCTTCATTCAGCAATACTCAGCAAATTTACAGTAATCAAAGTCCTGCAGTGAAATAGTTGGTATGATGGTGGAGTCACTAGCAAACACACAGCACACATGAAGGCATATGTGAACATACAAGTATATTCCTACTAACTCATGAACACACACACACACACCCATGCACAGCAGTGTGCTGGCATGATGACAGGATGGCCAGATGGTACACACTTACACATGTGCATGAATGCAAACTAGTCCAACTCATTCACCTGAATGCAAATCTGTCCAAGTAAGCCACCAGTCTACCTACCCAACCAGACATTCATACAGCCACACAATTACAGACACAGACAACCAGTCATGCCATTAAAATCAATCTCCCATGAAACAGATGCCTTCAAGCTCAACTGCAAGCCCACCCGTCAACAAGACAAGGGGAGGACAGCCAAGGTAGACTGACACCACAGAAAACCCTTATGAGGGGCTCTTAAAATCATCTTCACTCATACTTTTCATAAAGGTAGAGTGGATGTGAGTACAGAAGTAGTGGCAGGTAACCTGGCTGGCACAAGTAGAAATAACTTGTTGGTTAAGCCAATCATCACCATAAGAAGCAACAGATCTACAAACAGGTATCCCTCATCACCACCAACCATATTAGTGCAGTATGTGAGGAATTCAAAAGATTTAATTATGCACTTTGTTAGCTTAAGGGAAAAAAGTTATTCAAATCAACAGAATGGTTACACTCTTCCATGAAGTTCGACATCTGTACACATTACTAATGGTCTTAATAGGCACAAAAGTTGGGGCTCTCACATACAAGACACTTTTCAGTGGCTCATGGCTCCCACTTTTCAAGTATGTTTCAATGTTTTGATGCACATGTTTCAGTAACTGCACAAAAGACAATTCTCAAAGCAGCAGCAATTACATTCAGGGAGTGTGGGACTACTTCCTCGGCTACACCAAGGTGGCTGGCCAGGGCTCATCCAGGTGCACTCTTCCATTCCATTCAAGTGAAAGATTGCACAAGGGCCACTGAAACATGGTGTGCTGCTACTAACAGACATAGTTAGCAGAGCTATCTCACCACCATTCTAGCCTCACAAGGTGATAATGACACAAGGTGATAATGACTGTGAAGTGTTGATGACAGAAGTGCTGAAACACCAAGCTTTTTATAACAGAGCCAAACAAACATCAATCCTTCTGACTTTAATAATCAGTTTGGGTAAGCTCATAAACCTTCAAAGAATATGAAATAGATCTATAAGACACATAAAAATGATAACGGAGTGAACTCATTTTTCAATGTTTTTGTCTTGTCTTGAAGGCACAACATAATACACTCCACTTCTTCAAGACCCATGCTGAGTCCATGCATGTGATCTATGCATGCAGTATTGCCAAGGACTTCTTGCCTCCATTTTTCAGTGGCCAGTGACTGCCACTGAAAAGTGAATTCATGTGCATGGCCCTGAGAGTTTTCTATATTAAAGAAATGATAGCAGATATGTCCTCTAAACAACAATAATCATAATATCTACACAGGCACATCATAAACTAAATAAATTATTTTCATCAACACACACGGCGTTACTGGACGTCAATAACTTAAGGCGTAGGCGAGTGGGTGAATAACTAAGAACACTAAGCTGGATATGCACAATATTTCAGGTTACACTGAAGGCCTCACACAGTTGCACAGGAATAACTTAAAATAACCACTCAAATGACACTTTCTAAGAGCAAACCTTGAGAGTACAGAAGTAACCTATGCAAAAAGGACTGTAGTATATTCAGTTAAAAAAAAAAAACAGGAGCAAAGAAATTGCCCACTAGTGATCATAAACGAGACTTGGGAGCAAACCTGAACAAGCCGAGCACCTTGAGGACACCTTAAGCTCAGTAAATGAATAAATCACAACATAAGTACACTAGGGAGGCGAGGTATGACCAAGAAAGCAGAGTGGTAAATAATTACTTTCCCACAATCAATCCATCTCTTTCACACTTTCTCTCTCTCCTTAACACTGACAAGACACTCACCAAAACTCTTGAGACCTGAAAAAATATAACTTCCTTTCCTACATCCTCACCCCACAACCCCCATCAGAGGAAGACAAATTCCTCGGAGTCCTGCGGGAGGAGAGGGGTGTCAGAAGGAAGAGAGGCAGCCAGTTGGTCCTCAGTGCTCACCTGACGAGTGCACGCATCAGCATCTGGGCAGCAGCCATCTACAAACTCAAAGATCGGGTACTCAAATCCAGGCTCCTTAGGGGTCACCAGCTGTACAAGGATAAGAACACAATAAAATAAGTTCAATAACCATGAGTCATCAAATACTTTTTCAACAAACTCCAACTGTCTCTTGCACAACAACAAACCTCTGGCAAGTCCTCCATCAGTCGCAGGAAGTCAGTGCGAGAGTGGCAGTAGAAACCAAGGGTGGCCGAGGGATCCATTCGAGAGAGGGCCATCTTACGTGGGGAGGAACAGTGGTAGGAGGACGGGGAGAAGAATGACTGTGTGACGGTCACGGCGTCTTGGCACAAGTGAGGGTCCAGGTGAATCAGGGACTCCTCTGTAAGGGGCACGAGTTAGATGAGACTTTTTTTTCTATGTAAGAGGGGAAATCTGGCCTAGGGCAACAAAAACAATTAACCAAAAAGGCCCACTTGGATGCCAGTTCCCAAGCAGGTCTGAGAAAGTTGGCCCCGAAAAAAATGAGATAAATGTCTTGAAGTCTCCCTCGTAAATGAGTTCAGGTCATAGAAAGATGGAAATACAGAAACAGGCAGGGAGTTCTACAGTTTATCTAGATTATATGTGAGTATAGGTGTGTCTTAATCTACTACTCCTAATAGATATAAACATGAACTACAATTTGCACCTCACCACATGTCTGAAAACGTACACAACAACACCTACCCTGGAATCCAACAAAGTATAAGGAGTGCTTAGGTCTTCCTCCGATGATTCCTATGCAGAGGTCATGGGTGAAGAGTGAGTAGATGCATGGTGCATAGATAGGGTTCAATGCCTCCCCACCAAGTCTCACAGGCACCATGATCACCACAGCCCTCCAGTTATCACACCCTGGGCACAACATATTCCCTGGTATCCTCTTTGGGCTTTTTAACTCTCCACCTGAGTTTTTTTCGGAAACACAAACATTTTCAGTTTTGTGTGTGCCATTTGCAGTGGTGTCCATAAGATTTACTTGGGTATTCACTGTGTCTATGTACGGTACTGGCCAGCGTGAGGTTTCAAGGTTTACTGCAGCTCTCTGTCTTGCCCCGTTCCTGCCTTCTGATACCCCATTGTAAAAGGATCCCATTTTGCATAGACACGGTGAGAAGCAGAGGTCCAGCACATCTTGGATATACACTGCAAAGAAAAGAGAATATAATATGAGGCAAGGTTGCATTTCATATGTAGTGAGGTGCCACCTGCAAGACTGAATGTGTTACAAAAGACAGATGAGAGGCAAATCACATCATGGTAAGATGTATCCACAAATAGATTAGTGCTCAATAGAATACAGAAGTTTAAGGATGGTTGCTTTGAGAAGAGGATAAAATGACTGCCTAATTTCTACTTTACCTATTTTTCAACAAAGAGGTTTCTGGCCCAGGGCAACAAAAAGCAAAGCAAAAAACATTATTCACTGAGAATTCCAATGTCTATGGAGGAAACTATATAAAAGATACAAAATCTAACAAAGAGAATGGGTTGATGAAAGAAAGTCTTATGCTGCAAGGCTGTCAATGATGAGGAGATAAGAAGTTAGCGAGATCAGAACAGCAGTTAACATGAAAGTAGCAATAGAAGATAGCAAGAAATATAATTTTACAGCAAGAAAGAGACTAAAGACAATAAGAGAGAGAGAGAGAGAGAGAGAGAGAGAGAGAGAGAGAGAGAGAGAGAGAGAGAGAGAGAGAGAGAGAGAGAGAGAGAGAGAGAGAGAGAGAGAGAGAGAGAGAGAGAGAGAGAGAGAGAGAACTTTACATTTTCTTTATAACTACCACATACACACACTCACCCGCACAGTCCTGGGCCACATACACACACACATGCTTCAAGTCAGCTATGTATTTGGATCCCATCTCAATTGCCTCTCTGAAAGGAATAAAACAAGAGAGATTAAGAAATACAGAAGATAAAAAAAAGGTCACATGGGACATCACAAATAAAAAGCTCAGGATAATAAAGTGCTATTGGCTATACTCCTTACATTAAAACAACAGCATTTTTCTAAACTCATCCAGATCCAGGCAAGGCAACACATTTTCACACTGCCTCACTGAAAACACCTGGTCTCCACATCATCTTCCCTTTCTACAACCTCGAAATTCCTCATGGATGGCATTTTCTGTTCCCTCTCTAATGCTTCTCATCATATCCCATACACCATACACCTTTCCTAGCACACTCACCAAACTAATGTCCCTTTACTTGGAGCATTGCTGTCTATCCCCTCTTTTGTTATATAAGGTAATTACACATGTATTTGTCCAGTCTTGTGCCACCTTGCAGCAATAAAAAGCACATTTAGTAACTTTGCCAACCAGTACAATTAGGTAAATCAAACTAATCTATCTTGAAAAAAAGACATACTATCTATAATCTGTGGAGACTGATATGGACTGATGGAAATATTGATGAAGTGTTCTGTCAATGCTGAGGCACGTGCATGCATGCTGTTATGGCCCGTCCGTAACATACTCCACTACCATCACCTCCTCCGCTTGCTACCTCGTTCGCCACTTCTCCACCTCCCCTTCCACGTCACCGTCCTGAACCTTGAACCTTCCACGTCACCGTCTCATGAAGCCCTGCTACTGTCCCAAAGTTGGATTCACGCGGCCCCATTCGACTCAAGCAGAAGTGTTAAGCAAGTTCCCTGACTTCTGGAAGTCAGTCGAGGTCAGCACTTCACCACTGCGACACCGCATAAGTATCACTTCCCCTCGTCCCGTTTTTTTTCCACATTGCCTCCATACAGGATTAGTATTATTGTTAGGTATTAAGTTGGATTCTTTATTGTTGTATTTATTTATGTGTTATATGTATATGTGTATGTCAGTTTTATGTGTTTCATGTTATATCTATATGTGTATGTCAGTTTCATTGTTATTGGGGTATTAAATAATTTCTTAAGTGCCCCCTTTGCATATTCTCACCAGTTGAACCTGCAGTGTTTTTTTTTTATTGTTATTGTTCACCGGTTCCCTGATGCCAATCTTACCCGTTTAACCGGTGAACGTAACAATGCATGCATGCACACACACACACACACACACACACACACACACACACACACACACACACACACACACACACCATGTAGTGTAGTAGTTAGCACACTCGACTCACAATTGAGAGGCCTGAGTTCGAATCCCGGAAAGCAGCGAGGCAAATGGGCAAGCCTCTTAATGTGTGGCCCCTGTTCACCTAACAGTAAATAGGTACGGGATGTAACTCAAGGGGTTGTGGCCTCACTTTCCCAGTGTGTGTTGTGTGTGATGTGGTCTCAGTCCTACCCGAAGATCCTCGCTCCGTAATGGGGAAGACTGGCTGGATGACCAGCAGATGACTGAGGTGAATTACACACACACACAGGTAGCCTTCCACTCCTGCCACACTTTAAGGTAACAAGCAGCAACTTACTTGAAAATGTAGGCAACAGAAGCCGGGCCATACCAATCCCCAGCACGCTTGCCCAGCTTGTGGCCAAGGTGCACCAGGTTGTGGAGGGAAAGGGGGCAGTGTGGGGAGGGGGAGTCACCAAACCACCGGATGATTTTGCGGTGGACGTGTTCCTCTGGTGAATCCACATCAGTGCCTCGTTTGTCATGCCTCCACTCTACAGCCAAACGGGAGAAGGTGAGATTGAGATGTGAGGAAGGTGTTACTTACTGATAGACAATGCTGGTGTCGTTTAGAAGGAAGGGGTCAATAGACAGAAGGGAAAATGTGTCATGATGGATGCGAGGCCTCTCGCGAGGCAGACGAAGCTTCCGAGAGGTGAGTGTGTTAAACGTTCTTTTTTTCAGTTGTCATACAGATAATATAAAAGCTTCCTTTAATTTATACATATGATGATCTTAAGATTCCTTCCTCAATTCTGTCATATTTTTTACCTAATACTACTTGTTGAAAGGCCAGCCAGGTGTACTAAAATGTGAAAAGTATAAATTTCTACATTGTTCCAATACCTATCTTCATTACTTCTATTCAAATCAGCATTTTTCTTACTTTTAATCTTTAAACCCAAAACACCACATGATCAAAGTATTAAAAAATTCACTCTTCTGCAGAACAATGTATAGCCTCAATTATAAAAAATCCACAATACAATAAATTAAATAAATACATACCATTCTACCAATGGCTAACTATATCTAACTACAGCAGTGTATTGGCATGACAACCACCACACACCACAGCCAGAGCCTCACCAGGGCCAAGGAAGCGCCTGATGAGTGCCTGAGCCACCATCATCTGGCCGGAGCGCAGCATGCAGCCCCACCCACAGTCTGTGGTGAGGCTGGAGTCCTGCAGCGTAGGGAACTGCCGGCGGTACGTGCACCACACCAGGCTGTGGAAGTGCCGCTTGAAGGACTCCATCCCATGCCGTTCCACCTCAACTGTACCAGAGAGAGAGAGAGAGAGAGAGAGAGAGAGAGAGAGAGAGAGAGAGAGAGAGAGAGAGAGAGAGAGAGAGAGAGAGAGAGAGAGAATTAACAAATGATCTAAAGGTGCCAATGCTATCCTTCTCTAACACATATCAATTCCTAAAACTCCTAGCCTTCTTAGGACCATCATGGTAAACTGATCAAGAGGATAGTCATGAGAAAGCGTCATGAAACACAGGCACTGCAGAATCACAACACAAGTTCAACAAGTTACCAATTATAGCCACACTAAGATCACCAACACAACCAAAGTAAATCTTGGAAGGGGCATGAATACCTCTCTAATAGCAAAGAAATATTTACACACTCAGCTGGCACATACAACACAGAATGGAATTATCACACATACTGCACTCAAACATTACTCCACACTACCATTTTGTTTCCTTTCTACCTGTGTATCTGAGGACCCCTAGCCAACAAGCATACCTGGTAGCACATCACACTACCTGTACCCTCAAGAGCCTAGATTTTAGAACCCACTCTTTCACCATTTCATCAACTGACCTTGAAAGTTCTTTGTTTTGAAGGCTCCACCATAAAGACACCAGATGGAGGCATTAAGAAGTAAACACCATCACTACCCCCCACACACGCACACACACACACACACACACACACACAACTTAAAGAAACACATAAGGAAACTAGAGAAAGTACAGAGGGCTGCAACAAAAATGGTGCCTGACTTAAGAGATTTGACTTATGAAGACAGACTGAACAGAATGCAACTTCCGACCCTGGAAAACAGAAGAGAAAGGGGAGACCTGATAGCAATATACAGAGTGATGATTGGCATGGAAAAAATGGATAGGGAAGATCTGTGTATGTGGAATGAAAGAATGTCGAGAGGGCATGGGAAAAACTAAAATGGCCACTTATAGGAGAGATGTGAAAAAATATAGCTTCCCTCATAGAAGGGTGGAAGCATGGAATAGTTTAGACGTGGAAGTGGTCAACGCAAGGAATATTCATGATTTTAAGAAAAAGCTGGACATTAGTAGATATGGAGACAGGACAGTACGAGCATAGCTCTTTTCCCGTATGTTACAATTAGGTAAATACAATTAGGTAAATACACACATACACACACACACACACACACACACTCACTTTGGTCAGCATCCTCCCCATCAGCCCCGAGGCTCTTGTGGTACACCGAGCCTAGCAGATAAACAGGGGAGTCTCGGGAGAAATTAGTCTTGAGGTTGACTGTCCATCCTGCAGAGATGATGAACACAGTGAGGAAAGGTACAAGTGTGCTGACCCAAAGAAGAACTGTCCTGCATTATAAAACATCCAGAAAGTAATCCATCATGAATAGGAGCAGTAGATGCGGCTGGGTTTGAACTGACTGGGTGGAAGACCACACCATAGCGGACTGGACCATAAGATAGTGTGCCTCAAGGCCAGTCCTGGTTTGGCATGACACAACTTCTACGAAACACTGCAGCCTTTCACAGGCAAGCACCTAGCAGACTCTCAAGAACTGTTTTCATCTAGATTAACCTTACCACACTGTATCCTATGGTAGGTTCAGTCATCTTAGGTGACTTAAAGACTGTATTGCTTACATGTTAGTCATTTGTTGACCTAAATAAGTAAATACAAATTGATGCCTATAGATGTGAATAATACTACGCAGAAAGCAGATTCATCAATATAACTAGAACTAAAATTAATTGTAATATAAGCTGTAAAACTTACTATTTTAGAAAACTGAGAAAAATGCTTTTTGATTTTTGTTTTTTGTCAGGATAAGGCTACACTAATTTGTACAGTTTAAGGCTCAACTTTCAAGTGATAACATAGATATCATTCAATAGAAATCCTCCATAAAAACAACTTAGTTTGACGGTTGATGTTAAGAGTGACCTTAGTTTGGAAGTTCCTTGGTCACTTCTAAACTTTGTTCTTCAAATTTCTAATAACTTTCATTTGGTGTTAGTCTAAAGATGGACTCTTGCACAACTTATAGTTATATGTTTGTACAGTTATATTCCCTCTTACCATATTTCACATTGTTCCACAGACCAAGCATCTTTGTCTTGACTGATGTCTCTGTGTCATTTGTCAAGGCAGCACTCTTAGCTTGCTGCTGCTGCTGCTGCTGAAGCTGTTGTTGCTGTTGTTGTTGTTGTTGTTGGTATTGTTGCAGTTGTTGTTGTTGTTGCTGTTGCTGCAGCTGCTTCTCTGTGGCTGGTGAGGATGAGGACGAGGTGGTGGAGGAGGAAGGTGATGATGATGAGTTGGAGGAGGAGGAGGATGTGAAGTATGACTTTAGAAGTGAGGCTGACATAGCAAGTGTGTGTGAGGGTGGAAGGCTCTTCACTTTGGCCCAGGTTGAGCCTCCTTTAGACCCATCTGGCTGATGACTCATCTGACTGCGGCCGGCAATCAGTTCCACACCCAGAGGCAGCTGGCCACCTGAGGAGGGCCCCTCCCTCCCTTCAGGGGCAGTACGGGCAGCTATGGAGCTTTTGGTGCCCCGCAGGTTGTGTTCCGTGTCCAGATCTGGCACGGGGACGCTCATGCCTCCAGCAGGGAGAACAAAGAACTTAGTGTGTTCCTTGGAGGGGCTGGGGGTCTTGGACAGCTTGATTCGGGTGATCTTGCCACGCCGCTGGTTGTGTGCCGGCTCGGGGGGGTTCTCGGGCCGGTCTGTAAAGTGGTCGGCAACAAAGTTTGACCCGGGACCGGCCCACATCAAGCCCTCGGTGCACTCCTGGCCAAGGGCCACAGGAGACTGAGAAGGAAGGTGGCCCTTAGCTGCCATTGGAGAACTGGGAAACGTCCTCCCTCGAGGATGTCTCGGGCCACCCGGACCTGAGGGAGCAATGGGGATTGTGAGTTAGGAAGCAGCAGGCCTCACCATCATTAAATAATCCTACAAAATAAATAAGAAAAAAAAACTAGCCCTTATAATACTGTAGTCTGGTGATATAAGGAAACCAGCTCCATTCTCTTGTTTGGTGTGATTGGACAGGTAAGCTTGACAGAGACACCACTGATAAGTTACCTTATTACAATCACTCCATCTCCTTCACAGAATATTCTTATTTCTCTATTTGGATTACAACAGAAAAATTTGGTTTGTTATTAGATTATGCAGTCATTCTATAACAGCAATGTCACTTTCAAGATTCAACAGACTGGAAGTGATGTACAGTAATTAAGATAAGCATAAATAGTGTATAAAATCTCACACTATGCAACTTTTCATGGATAATCAACATTAACAACAATAATGAAACCAATTGTAAAATAAAAACATGAGTTCTTACACAAAAACTATTCCTTAATACTATGATGCATTCAGATTTCACATCAAATGCAAGGCAAAAGAGGAAAGGAAGGACCTCTATGAATATGTTAGTGACAGAGACACAGCAGTGCATCCCAACCACCCACACACCCACCTCCCTCACTCACACACACACACCACAGCAGTCATGACACAAGACTCTACAGCTAACCAGTCAACAACTTTTGAGCTAATTTTACCCAAATCTCCCCACAACTATTCAGTGTTTATTGCATTTCAACACACATCTGGCTATATTTACTGGAGTTCTTCTCAAAATTAAAGGAATTGGGCTTTTTGAAAATTCATAAATACACTGATATTGCTCAGAAAACATTATTCTTATCACTGATACTGTCTCGCATCTAAAACAGACATAACGCTAGACTTTTCATCCCACAACAGCCAAGCCAGTGAAACATCAGGCCAGTGTTCAGCAAAACTAGCCTCTCCCTCCCATTAATCACTGTTTGGTTATTACAATGCACTGTTATAAAATAAGAAACACTGAATGGATTTTTGAAAGGAGAAAATGTTGTGGGCCAATTAAAAATCCTTTGTTAATTCAGCCAATCATAGCACTTTGTTTCATCAGCTAACAAAGACATTTGTTAACTGATTTAAGGAGGATCTCTAAGTGTTCTGATGTTGCTTTTCATTAATTTGCAAATAGGTATACTGGATTCTCTGAATTTCAAAAATTAGCACAGTGTTCTGCCATGAGCATGAGGTGCCACAGTGCTTTAGCTTGCAGGAAGACCAGTTAAGGTTTTTAACAGCTGATCATGATTGCTTGTTTCTCCATCATCTTATGACCTGAACTCAAGTCAGTAAGGTCTGTTAACACCAAACAGTCACATGGTGTGAGGCCAGTGAACCAATCTGTAACAAGGGATGAAGGTGCGGGACACAAATACTATATTGTCCTGCAAAGTTCTTTTTTTTTTTTTTGTTGTTGACTTAGGCCTTTTGTATCTCATCTAAATTGCAAATCAATAGTTCCTGAGAACAGCAACTTATAAAACATGTTGATTTGCAATGGTGACACTAGATTCTCTCAAAACACACCAAAAATTTACTAGAAAAATATTTCCTTCCATCATAATGAGATACTAGTCAATATAACTTCAGCCTTTCATCAGTCTCAACATGGTTTCACTCTGAGAATTTGAACCCTATTATATACCCACCAAAAAGTATTTATAATGATGACAGTGATTTTCAAAGATTTATCTGCTTTTAGTGAAGAAAGTTTACTCACCTCTGTGACAATGCTCAGACATAACACCCACACCTCTGATGGGCAGATTAAATTAGTTTAGTTACATTATGTTAAATAGTTGGCTATGTTAGGCAAGTTAGGCTAGGTTAGGATAGACAGTGGTGCATGACAGCAGTTGGTGGCCAAGAATGAGCAGCAGCCAGTCCTCTCACCAGAACATTGCAAGTGTTAGACAGCTTTCATACAAATGATTTTTGCCAGTCCAGCATGCATCGCATGGTTTAGCATTCACACGAGGCCAAAACAGTAGTCTCGGCTTTCCAGCAGCACTGCCAGCAAACCCTCAATGGCAGGAACACCACACAATGCTTTTGGTGGTGGTGGTGACATATATCTGTGGACACCTTCACACATCCAGTGTTTCCCATGTGCGTGAGGAGTATTTCTTACTAAATTTACAAGTTTTCTTAGCAAAATATTAAGGACTACAGATATATCTTCAGTTTCCTCAAAAAATTTATGAATTTTCTTTGGAAAATATAGAAGAAAACAGAGGTATCTTAAATTTTCTAATTAAATTCAAGAGTTTTCTTAGAAATATAATCAGTAAAACATATCTTTCCAGTCTACTCACTAAATTCATGAGTTTTATTTATGATTGATGTCTTCCAACACTGAGACGCAAGAGTACACAAACAAATATGATACCAAAGTGGATGTTGAGAGGAATAGCCTGCAGCAGACACTGCACCTGACAGCAGATCTCCAGGTGCCATGCGGCTGCAATGCTGCTTGTCACCGACCAGCAAAAATAATTCATTGGAAAGCCATCTTACTACTGTGTTACTTATTTGTGAGGACCAAACAGTTAACTTCTGCTAGGTTTATGGCCTGCTTTGTACTAATCTGCTTTTTCTTTATAGTAAATCATTAGTTTCTGAAGGAAAGTGGGTCAGGAGGACAAAAATTAAAAAGACTAATGATCTGCAGGGAAAACAGTGACTAGATTAATAAAAAAAACAGGCTAAAACTACCAAAAAACAGTTTTGTCCAGAATAAAGAGACTGGTGAAATAGTGAAACTTTCAAAAGAGATTTTCCTTAAGATTTACTACAAAACCCGCCCTAAACTATGTACAATCAACCTAAAAACCTCACATCTTCAATACCTCAGCCAGTCTTTTAATCTCACCTAATCTTGACCTACTTTACACTAAACTTTCCAAATATATCCAAAACTCATACAATTTTAAATACCCTGCTGGCCATTCTCAAAACTTAACTTAACTGTACCTTATTCTAGATTATCCTAACCTAACCCAACCTAAGTAATTAACACACGTGGGGCCGCCATGGTACAGTGGAACCATGCATGCTTTGACGAGGGGTCTCCAGGCACATGGGTTCGAATCCTGTCCACGGTCTGAGTGTAGGTTGGGCTTCCTCACTCGGGGCAACGGTTTCCTAGCGGGTGGGCTTTGAGATAGAAGGTAGCTACATCAAAAAGTATCCCCTTTAGCCCATAAACTCCCGTGAAAAGCCCACATGGTATAAATAAAAAAATAAATACAAAATACACACATACAATACTATACAAATCACTCTCTTAACTCAACCTAACATAAACCTACTTACTCTAGATAAACCTAACCCAATTTTACTCTACCAAACCAAACCCAATTAATCAAACAAAAACACAAACAATTAAACAAACCACTCTCTTAACCTAAAAATCCCACACTACCCTCACCTCCCCGACCCATAGAACCACCACCACCACCACCCCCAGTAGATTACCCTAACCTAACTAGTCAAACGAAAACACAAACAATTAAGCATATATTGACCTAAACTACCCTAAAACGACCACAATATCCCCACCCCCCTTCCTGACCCACACAACCCCCACCAACACTAAATTCCCCTCATCTAACCTCACCCTAATGTAATTTAACTAATCAAACAAAAACACAAACAATTAAGCATATATTGACCTAAACTACCCTAAAACGACCACAATACCCCCACCCCCCTCCCTGACCACCACTATATTACCCTAACCTAACCTAACCTTGCCCTAACGTACTTAAACTGACACTCTCATTAAACGAAATCAAACAGAAAACGGAAACAATTAAACATATATTGACCTCACCTAACCAAAAAAGGCCTACATTACCTACCCCCCCCCTCCTTGACCCACAGAAACCCCACCACCACCACCACCACTACATAACCCTAACCTAACCTTACCTTGCCCTAACGTAACTAAACTAACCAAACAAGAACACAAACAATTAAACAAACCACTCCTAACCATACCCCCACCCACCGTCCCTGACCCACAGAAACCCCCCACCACCACCACCACCACCGCCACCACCAGCAGCAATCACGGAAGTCTTAAGAGGCAATAATAACCAGATGGAAGGTCAAACTACCTGTCCCCAGTCCGTCCATATTCTCCCTCATGTTCACCAGTACCTCAGCTTCTCTTCAGTCCACGTCATGTCTCACTCTTGCTCTCGTTGGTTTTCCTCTTCACTTCGAGAATAAAAGCGCCATAGGAGTTAAAATCGTTGGGGAATGAGGCGAGAGTTCATCCCTCCTTGCGTGTTTGGCTTCGACTGCCTTCACTTCGCCACAGGTAAACAAAATAAAGTGTTGTCGTACCTTCACTGCCTATTGTAGAACGCTGTGCTACGGTATCTAATAATTGTTGATCTATGTGAAAAGTGTGTTTGTTGTGACTATTTTATCCTCTTATGTTTTTTTGGTAATGGAAAAGTCAATAATATCTAGGATTTCCTGTTGGTTTTACTTTTTCATTTTTTTTTTCTGTGATCCTGGTTGTATATTGCAATACGATATTTTGCCTTAGGTATATATGTAAATTCCGAATTTCATTATTATTCTAACATTTCATGGCTTATAAATGAAGGAAAAGTTAATATGAGCACCGAATATTGCGTTTGTTTACATCAGCTGGGCATCTCCGTCATTGTATTTCCTGTAAACTGGCAATAACAGACTTCATCCAGGCTGATATTAATATGAAAAGACCAACTGCAATCACTATTTAATTTTGTAGTAGCCTAGAAAGGGAAGACCTTATGATATCACCTAAAATTAATATCTCGTGAGTATCTGTCAGTTGTTCATGCGTGTACCCAACTATCATTGTCATCATCAGCGGCTATGACGCTTTCAGGCCAAAGAGCTTCCTTCCCTCAGCTTATCTTTATTAGGTGCGCGTCTCTTCTGCGATACCCTGGCAATATTTCTTATCTTATCATTTCACCTAGTTACCTCTTTGCCGTGCCTTCGTTTATCATCCATAATTTGCAGTTGTGTCATTGTCTGTCGTCTGTTCCAAACGGGTTCACTATTTATTTCGGAAGTTGTCATGTATAATGTCCTAGGAAGGGAAAATAATATAATGATAAAAGAATGAATGAATAGAAACAGACTGCGAGTTCCAGAATATGTAAGTTTAAAAGCTGAAAGAGTTAAGGTACTATAACTATTGCTTTACTGAGAAGGGAATGAAAGAATGATCGAGGGCAAATTCTTGCATTACGGAGATGGACAGAGTTGTAGCGAAGGAAAGTATGCAGAGTTATATACAGCAGAAACTGTGAAGCAAGGAGGCTGAATGACAATCTAACCTCCTTGCTGTGGAGAGAAGGAAGATATATTCAAGTAGTTAGCAAGTTAGAAGTACAGTAGCCATGGAAATAACAGTGTATCGTGGATTTTTGTGGTTTCATGCAGAGGGTAGCAAGAAACAGTGGCGTAGTGATAGGGGGCGAGCGGAGGCGAATGCCCAAGGGGGCACATTTCTCAGGGGCGGCACAAGCGAGGCTACTCAGAATATCGAATTTCAAACCGTTTTTTTTTTTTTTTAGACTAAAATTGAAAGCGTGCAAAATATTGATTTAAAGTTCATGTATGAATAGTATGATATATCTATACATAATAAACAAGTGTATTATATTTAATCTCACTCTTTTATTACTTACAGGGCGGTATTTTCAGGTCTCGCCCCATCTCTCAGTACGCCTCAGACAAGAAATACAATACTGTAGCTACGAAAGATATGCAGTGAAAGGAAATTAATCTCTCAAAAAATTTGTTGTTTGTTTTCTCTTGTTCCCCAATTCTTGCACTTGAATTTGTTCTATCGCCTGTTTTATGACAAGACTGATGTGTGCAGAATTTGCTTACAACATATTACTTAACCGCTACCCTTCCCCCCCCTCTCCTCCTAGTAGGAATGTTTACGTATAAATAACGATAAGCCATTCATTAGGCAAGTTTTATCACACTTCGCTTTCGGTTATCAAACACTTCATTGTAATTCTATATTGACCAGAAATAAGTTTTGATAAAATATATATATATATATATATATATATATATATATATATATATATATATATATATATATATATATATATATATATATATATATATATATATATATATATATATATATATATATATATATATATATATATATATATATATATATATATATATATATATATATATAAGTAATTCCTAAGCTTGATTAGTCATTCCCTTGCTTAATTAAACCATGCACAGAGGCCCAGTGTTGCACATGGTGGCACTGCTGTGTGTGTGTGTGTGTGTGTGTGTGTGTAAATAAATGAAAACAGAAAACTGACAAGCAAACGAACTAATGAATTAGCTAACAAACTGATTAGTCAATCAACAACTAACTAGCTAATAAAGATAACAAAAAAAAAAAAAGCATCGTAGATCTAAATGCACGGCTTACGTTTTTTTCTTCACGTTACCAACACTTAACCTATTTTCCGTGGGAGCCACGCAGGCTGGGCCGGCATCAGCTGGAATGATCTAGCTGGGGCGGGCTGCGGCGGCCGGTGAGGTGACCCGTGACAGTGATTGCTATCCCAGAAGTGCACCCCGTCCCGTCCCGCCCTGCCCTCTCCTGCCTCTGCTCCTTACTTTCTTTCTCCAAACAAACTAACGAATAAGTAACGGCACCACACCCATGAACAGCCAACTGTGCCCACCGTTTTCTCCATGCTGTGACAAATGCCTCGGCCCTAACCACGATCTGATAATCGAAATGTTTACTGAAAAATTTCCACACGATGTTGGTGACTCTTATTGTAGCTCTATTTCCCCCCCCCTTCTCGGCAGACTTCGAGGCTGTCCTCCATTTCACCTTCAGCGCAGACATGCCCTTACATGCCCTCTGTGGTGCTCGCCTGGTGAAGGGCAGAGGCCGGATTGGGTGTACGTACAGTACCGCCTCGGTAACAAGACACTCAGCCACCCTTGCTCCTTCCTGGCTGCCACACAGGGCACTGCGGGGACCCTGGCACTCCATAGTCACTCATCACCTTGGAGGGAAGCCTGACCTGCCCACAACACAAGGGAGAGCTTCCTTCCCATTACCCAGCATTCAGAAACGCTTTGTTCTCTCACCACGACAATTTTCTCAGACCACAAAGGTGATTAGTCAGGTTTTCAAGAATGTTTCTCTTGTTAAAAAGTAAAAATCTTTATTCATTAATAGAACCGTAAGAAATACTCTTAAAAATTCTTTTCACCTCAACTACAAGTTTTCAGCATAGTGGAATTGCAAGTAGAATATAGCCCATTGGCCATTGCCTCTTTAACCCTGAAATTATCTGCGCGTAACGAGAAAGTTGAGTCCTCCCTGCCGCGTGGTGAGGGCGAAGTGGCACCCATCACCTGTCACTCGCCCGTCACACGTACTACATGGACCCTGGCAACAAGGCAACCACGTCTGGCCACGGTGCCTTGTAAACCTTCATATACAACATTAAAGTGGTTATGTCATGTCAGCTAAAGATATTAGGATAGACTGTTGTCTGGTTAGAACAATCCATATGTTGAATTTTTTTCTTGCTTTTCTTTGTTTTTGAACTTTCAAGAACATGAGGCGAAAACAATGTAGGTTGTGCATTCATAGCCAATAGACCAGCAACATCACTCCTTCATTATTGTCTCATCTGATGTGTTTGGAGCCTACAACGAGATGCAGGGAGAGTGTCAGACCTCAGAGGACACACACACACACACACACACACACACACACACACACACAGTGGAAATGAGTGCATATTACAGGACATTTGGCCGCTACAGTACAGTGACATTTGCGGGCGATGTGATGTGTGATTCATCTACCTCATCTCCACAGCTGCACTTTCTCTCCCCGTCTTTACTTGCCGTGCCATTACCCTGTCCTCCCCGCCTTCCCCCGTCCTACCACCGTGCCCTCGCCGTCCCACCTTTCCCTTTCACACCGATATTCTCAATGCATTAAAGATATTACTATTTATCTGAGTCTGATCTACTTGTGTTAGCGAAGTATTCTACCCTGAGTGTCACGGTGATGTGCTCCTAGTGTTTCATAGCTGGGTTATAGCAGCAGTGGGTGAGTTAGGGGCAGGGTGGGGCACAGTGAGGGACAGCGGTGGGATACAACTGTAGGCGTTTCAATGAATAACCCAAACTGCTGCACGCATATTGTCAAAATATGCGAGGCAGGGCAGACCAGACAGCAGACAGTGTATATAGTTGCGGTCCATGAACCCTGAGCGTGCCACTAATCCTGCAATCTCGCCTCTGATGACTCTCTGTCTTGGCGAAGTGGCAACTCTTGTCAGCCGCCTGTGTGGGCTGTGAATGCGGTGCCGGGCCGAGGAGAGGCGCTGCCCAGAGCCCCAGACGAACCCAGCCACCCGCCGAGGCAGACCGTGAACCATTTCATTCCCTTGCCAGACTCCAGAGGGACACAACACCTCCCCCAGTGAGTACACGAGCACCACTGAGATAGATAAGTGCTTCTCACCTCACAGGTAAACGCGTAGCATTCTTACGGTCTCACATCTTCTCAGTCTGAAAGCTACGGTGTCTCCCCGAGCTGTGAATACAAAGGAGGCATCGTCACCTATTGTGTCGCGATGACATGACAGTCTGCGCACGGGTCAGATGTAATGAGAGTGAGCGTGAGTGGAAAAACTGGTTAAATTGATCATGTAATTTCGTCTTGTGGGGTGTACGTGAGGCGGCGTGAGAAGGAAAGGAGAGGAGGGCGGATATAAACGTGTGGGCGGTGGTGGGCGGGGAAGGGAACGGTCGCAGCTAGCAGATGTTTTGTTCATATGAGGATGAGAAGGGACTGTACGGTGGATCTCTTCATATTTATACCGTATGTGAAGTGTCTTGAAATTGCGACCGTGTGTGTGTGTGTGTGTGTGTGTGTGTGTGTGTGTGTGTGTATGTGTGTATGTGTGTGTGAAAAATTCTGATCCACATTAGTAATTTTAGAACGTATTTACATAATGTCTTGAGTCGGCTAAATTGTTTTCACCAGTGCCTGTGTTAACTAGGAGGAAAACAAATAGTGGAGGAGCAAGGCTGGCACTCTCTGGCACCCTCGTGTGACCTCGATGCCGAAGTGAGCGGCACCGCTACCACTACAACACTGCCTTGTTCTCCCACCGCAAGTTCACCGCCACCGCCACCACCACCATCACAACCACCACCACAATCACCACATCTGCTTCTACTACTACTTCTACTTCTACTACTACTACTACTACTACTGCTGCTGCTGCTGCTGCTGCTGCTGCTGCTACTGCTACCACTACTGTTTTGTTTCCTTCATCACCACTACCACCACCATCACCACCAGAACTTCCTATTTTTGCTACTACTACTACTACTACTACTACTACTACAACTACCATTACTATTTCTACTACTGTCTTGTTCTCTCCATCATCACCACCACCACAGCTACCATATCTATCACTAATACTACTGCTACTACTACTACTACTACTACTACTACTACTACTACTACTACTACTACCACTACAACCCATAGCCACAACACAATCACGACCACTTGCAACGCTTTGTACTACGACCACCTACTTTTAGCATACAAGCATATTCATCTCAATTCAACACCGCCCGTGCCACTTCAACGAGAACAGTGTGTGTGTGTGGGTGTATATGTGTGTTTGTACGTGTTTGTTTTCTCTTGTCTTTTTTTTTTTTCGCGATAACCACACAAGGCTGCTTCGTTTTAACCTCTTCTCCGCATCAGTCTCTCCACCTCGTTGCGTTCTGAGCATTCCCGTCTCTAGTCACCTGTATGGGATGTCTGTGTTTGCATTTTAAAGCCCCGCCGTCATGACTAGTACATTTGGGAATTATCTTTGTTTACCTTCCTGGCGATTGAGAGGTATGAAAAAAAAAAAGGGGGACGTTAAACTGACGCTAAGTGGGTTTTTTGTTTGTTTTGCTACCCTTGGCCAGTTTGCTCCTGTTATTCAGACAAAAAAAAGAAAAAATGGCAGTGAATGGGTTAAGGGAAGCGGGAAGAGGCCAACAGGAACCTTCACGTGGTCTTTTTATTTTTTTAGTTATACCATGTGCACTTTTCACGGGAATTTATGGGTTAAAGGGGACACTTTTTAGGGTACCTCCTATCTCAAAGCCCACCCGCTAGGAAACCGTTGCCCCGAGTTAGGAAGCCCAACCTACACTCAGACCGTGGACAGGATTGGAACCCGTGCGCTTGGAGACCCCTCGAACCCTAAAGCACGCATGGTTCCACTGTACCACGGCGTTTGAGTAATGCATTCGTTCCTACCTACACGCACCTGTCATTCTCATTCATACAGCTGTTGAATCCTTTCCTGAGTACAAATTTATACTGCCATTCTTCTCTTTATGATTCAACGTTACATTCAATACTGTGCTTGACGAGATCAGCATTTTCGATTAAAGCTAAGAATTGTTATCGCCCACACAAACAAGGGGATAACTGGGTGTATTGTTATCATCTATGCTGTTTCTTCATATCACTCTTTTTTGCCTGAGAGAGAAAACCTGGCCAAGAACAACAAAAAATGGTCAAACAAAATACCCTACTGAATTGCCAGTCCCTGAGCTGAAACTCCATCTTAAATGAGTTCAGGTCATAGATGGGAATATAGAAGCATGAGGGAGGTGGAGAGAATAAGAGTGAGAGAAAGAAGAATGCCTTGTGCAGCGATCGAGGACGCAGGAGGTGGGGAGGCATGAAGTCTAAAATCCATCTTAATTAAACTTAAATGTATTGATGAGGTAGAAACAACACAATGAATTCAAAATAACGACTTTTAAATTATGATGATAACAAAATACACTAATTTCCCTTTCACTTAGATAATAACAATGAGAACAACTTTAAGGAGACGAGGGTGAAGAAGACCAAGAAGAACAAGAACAAGAAAAACAAAAAAACTGGAACTAGAACTAGAAGAACATAATAACAATAATGATGACAAATGTGGAGTGTGGCAAGGCGGCTGTGAGGATAATGAAAGCTAGGGAAGGAGGAGGAGGAGGAGGAGGAGGAGGAGAGAAGGGAGCACTCGAGTCACTAGATGGGAGAGGAGGCTAAAAAGAAAGTGAGACAGGGAGGGAGGAAAGGGCGAGGCGTGATCTGAGAGTGGCGTGGCAGGAAGGAGATAGGGAAATGTAAACTGAAAGAGAGAGAGAGAGAGAGAGAGAGAGAGAGAGAGAGAGATAATGAAACCAATAGAAACCCAACTCTCTCTCTCTCTCTCTCTCTCTCTCTCTCTCTCTCTCTCTCTCTCTCTCTCTCTCTCTCTCTCTCTCTCCCTGAGGAACCCTGATAAAAAAAAATGGCTAGAGAACACTTCTCTCTCTCTCTCTCTCTCTCTCTCTCTCTCTCTCTCTCTCTCTCTCTCTCTCTCTCTCTCTCTCTATCTATCTATCTATCTATCTACCTATCTGTCTATCTATTTATCTATCTATATATCTATTTATCTATCTATCTATCTGTCTATCTATTTACCTCTGAGGAATATAGATAGAAAAAATAACTAAAACGAATACTCTCTCTCTCTCTCTCTCTCTCTCTCTCTCTCTCTCTCTCTCTCTCTCTCTCTCGTCAAGGAAAAAACTCGTGACAGCAAGAGCAGGTCAAGGGTCATTACACTAGGCGCCCTTGTTCTGGTAAGGAGCGTGACAGGGTGGCAGAGTGGCAGGGCGGCGCTTCCTCGATCTTTCTCAGCCTCCTTCCTTCATGTGGTACGTTTGTTTTCCTTCCAATCCTTCGCAGCAACAGCGCGTTCGTTCATCTGCGCAGAATTTGTTGAACTCTATCCGTTAAGTGTTCATTATTCGCCTGTGTGTGTGTGTGTGTGTGTGTGTGTGTGTGTGTGTGTGTGTGTGTGTGTGTGTTTCTTCTTCTTCTTCTTCTTTTTCTTCCTCTTTTTCTTCTTCTTTTCCTTGTTATTTCATTTATATTTCTCTTCCACGTCTTTGTTTCATCGTTTTCGTTCTTCTTTTTCTCTTTCTTTCTTATTTTTTCTCTTCTTTCATTTTTTTTATTATTATCTTGGTTCTTTTAATTCTTTTTTTTTTTTTTTTTTTGAGTTTCACGTATTAATTATTCGGTATTCGCTTTTATGTCTGATTCTTCCTTCAACTTAATTTATGTTTGTCTTCTTCCAGTCTTTGTTATGTTACTGTTTTCTTTCTCTTTCTATTTTTTTGGTTTCTCTTTCAATCTTAATTATATCCCTTCTTTTATTTCTTGTTCGTATTATTTCTCTCTCTCTCTCTCTCTCTCTCTCTCTCTCTCTCTCTCTCTCTCTCTCTCTCTGTTCATTCACTCCTGGTCTTGGTCTGGGAAGCTGAGATGTTATGATTATCGTACGCAGTCAATTAATGTTTCCTGTGTTGGTAATTATCGTACTTTGACCCAGTAACTATTGCGACTTTTTTCATTATTTTTCCTTTTCTTTATACACATACAGCGTCCTCTATCTTTGCATTTTCTTCTCTCTTTTTTTATTTCATATGTAATTATCTTTTGTCAGTATGTAGTAACACTTATTTACTACCTAATTCATTATTGATCTATATTGCAACATTCTCTCTCTCTCTCTCTCTCTCTCTCTCTCTCTCTCTCTCTCTCTCTCTCTCTCTCTCTCATCAGAATCAACAAGACAGTGAGGAAGGATTCTGATTAGCTCTGAGTCACGAGTCTTGGATGTGTTTTTCTCTCCTTCATCTCTCGGACCTTGGCGCGACAGAGGCACAGGAAGCATCATCACCAGCGTTTTGTAGACCTGGCCTTGCTCATCATAACCTCAGCATTACCTTGTGTGTGTGTGTGTGTGTGAGCGTGCATGCGTGTGTTGATGTGTTTCCTGTTGACGGGTGGCTGGTTTGCTGGCCGGGGGAAGTGTAAAATGCTGCTCTGTGGCTTAAGTTTCATTTCTTTTTTTTTTTTTTTCCTGCTTCGTTCGTTGGTTTCTCTTTCTCAGATGGTAAGGTCAGCGTAGGGTGGTGTCGTGATAGCTGTGTGTGTGTGTGTGTGTGTGTGTGTGTGTGTTTGTGGATTGATGGGTGAGTCGGTGGATAAGTGGGTGGGTGCTCTCTCTCTCTCTCTCTCTCTCTCTCTCTCTCTCTCTGTCATACATGGAGGTTTACAGGACGCAACTAAGATGTCACATAAGAACGACGGAATATTTACACACACACACACACACACACACTCTCTCTCTCTCTCTCTCTCTCTCTCTCTCTCTCTCTCTCTCTCTCTCTCTCTCTCTCAGCACTTTTATCCTTGACAAAAATACAAATGAATAAACAAAATCACCAAATTAAACCACATTCATCCATTTACATCTATTTTTGTGTGTGTATTTTGTGTGTAAGGTATTAAATTCTCGTTTTGTCCTTCCCTTCAGTGAGTTACAGCGCTGTTGAGGAGGGCAGGCGAGTGAAGCTTTAGTTGTGTGGATAATTTTAGCGTATTACATCAAAAGACCTGTTCTATCTAGGCGTCTTCTGAGTTTACGTTTGGAATGTCTGTTTATGTCTCGTCCCCCCCCCCCCTCTCTCGCTCTCTGTCTCTCTCTCTCTCTCCCTCTTTCTTGTTCTTGTGACTGTTCTTGTTCTCGTTACTATTTTTTTCTTCTTCTTCTTTTTCTTCTCCTTCTTCTTTTTTCTTCTTCTTTTCATTTTCTTCTTCTTCTTCTTCTTCTTCTTCTTTCTTCTTCTTCTTCTTCTTTTTCTTCTTCTTTTTCTTCTTCTTCCACTACTACTATTACTTCTTTCTCTTCTTCATTTATTTGCATTGTAATTTTATGAGCTACTAATCACGTGATCAAATTTATGTGTGTGTATGTGTGTGTGTCTGTGTGTGTGTGTGTGTTCTTGAGAGTGCCACGTGGCATATCCGAGACTCCCACACCAGCCTCAGTGCCACTCCCAGACTCACGCATGGAGGAGGAGGAGGAGGAGGAGGAGAGGAGGAGCCACCCACTCGTATTTCAAGGCTCGTGGTGTTGCCGTGTTGAGAATTAGATTAAATTGACATTGTAAATAAAGTGTAGTTTTCTTCAATTCTACTATTTATATCTTTTTTTTCGTGTATTTGTTCATTATCACCATTATTATTGTTAGGATTTGTATCAAGTACTTGCTTCCTCTTCCTGTTCCTACTTTTATTGTTTTCTTTCTTTATTTCCTTTTTCTTACGGGGTTACTTGTTCCTCCGCCTGTTTCTTGTTCTTGTTCTTCCTGTTTTGTTCTTTTTTCATTTCCTTTTTTGCTTTCATTCGCTTTTTTTTTTCTTATTCTGGTTCATCTTGTTGTTAATTGTCATCATTTTCTTTATCGCATCACAATAACATCATCATTATCTTCCTCATCTTCTTTTCTTGTCTATTCTTCTTTTTCTTCTTCTTCTTCTTCTTCTTCTTCTTCTTCTTTTTCTTCTTTTTTTTATCTTTTTTCCTATTCGTGTTATCCTCCTCCTCCTCCTTTTTTCTACTTGCTTTTCTTCTTCTTTCTTCTTTTTCCTTTTTTGCTACTTCTTCTTCTTCTTCTCATTATTATCGTTATTACTATTATTATCATTATTATTATTATTATTATTATTATTATTATTATTATTATTATTATTATTATTATTGTCATCATTATTAACATCATTATTATTCACTATTCACTCAACATTCCTCTTTGTATTGCAGAGATGAGGCTCCTGTGGGTGCTGCTGGTGGCGGTGCTGGTGGTGGGGGCGTCAGCCAACGTTGCAAAGGTACTGAGGCGGAGGCGCTGTCATATAACTACTGGGTCACATTTTTACCATGAGTTTGGCTGTGATAAGACGATTTTGTTTGCATTAGGAAGGATATACGAAGGTCAGAAGATTAATGGCCAGTCTTCACTATCTTAATCCCTCACATGAGTTTCTGAAGCTGTATAAAATCACCAAATAGTAACCAGAATAGAAATGAAAACGCGTCATGGTATTGAAGGGGTTAAACTCTTCCCTATACACATCCTACCCTGTTTCTCTTCACAGCTGGACACAAAGATATCCAAGGCCAGTATTCAGAAAGGTTTCTCTCTCACCACGACTCTTTTCAAAGGCCACAGAATTGATCAGCGGGATTCTCAAGTGTTTCCCACGTTATCAATGCAGGAATCTTGTTAACCTGTCAATTAAATGATAAAAAAAAACTCCTTGAAAAGTCCGTGTAACTTGATGTAGAGTCTTTTAAAATGTATTGAAGGTGCGGCCAGGAAGTGTTTCAAGTTGTTGTCATTAACTAGTTGAGTTTTCATGTTTTTTTTTTCTTTTTCATTCTGCTGTTGGTATTGAAGAGTCATTGTTATAGTGCCACTTAAAAATTCGAGAACACTATTTAGTAATCCTTAACAACTTTCACTGAACTATATAGGCTGTTAGTGTGTGTATGAGAGAGAGAGAGAGAGAGAGAGAGAGAGAGAGAGAGAGAGAGAGAGAGAGAGAGAGAGAGAAAGTGTGTGTCTGTGTGTGTGTGTGTGTGTGTGTGTGTGTGTGTGTGTGTGTGTGTTATAACATTACAAAGTCAGGACAGGATGGCTGGTGAGTTTCCTTCTGCAGATATCATTATACTTCCCATGACACATACACACACACACACACACACACACACACACACACACACACACACACACACACACACATATTTTTTCCTCATTGCAACCATATGTGTGTGTGTGTGTGTGTGTGTGTGTGTGTGTGTGTGTGTGTGAGGGTGTGTGTTTATTTGATTCATCACCTTTCATAAGATCCACAAGAAGGCCACCACGGAAACGGAGAAGAAACACATCGAGGACATTGAAAAGAAGCTCGAGGATTTGAAGCATCTGGAGGAAGAGGTAAAGTGGATGGATAAATCAATGAAACAAATACGTAGACATAAAACAAACAAATAGATGATGAAATAAATAAAACCCAACATCGAAACAAAGAACCATCGTCAATATTATCAATGAATATAAATGAAGATAAATAATAATAAAAATAATAATAAAAAAGCATATCTATAAATAAATTACACTTTTTTCATATTATTCTTAACTACATAAGTTCTGATTGTTTTATAATTTAGCTCCCCATTAAAAATACTTCTCATAAGACACATTTTCTTTTATTACAGCTTGAGAGAGAACTGGAGGTTGTGGAGGAAGAGGAGGAGGAAGAAGAGATGGCAGAGGAGGAGGAGATGACGGAGGATCAAGCGGAGGAGGAGGAGGAGGAGGAGGAGGTGGAGGAGGAGGAGGAGATGGCGGAGGAAGTGCCTGAGGAATTCCAGCCTCAAGAAATTCCTGGAGGTAAGAGTCATGTTTTCTTCTTCGTTGTCTTATTATTATTATTATTATTATTATTATTATTATTATTATCAGTAGTAGTAGTAGTAGTAGTAGTGGTGGTGGTGGTGGTGGTGGTGGTGGTGGTGGTGAAAGGCGTGGAAGTAGTAGTAGTAGTAATAGTAGTAGTAGTAGTAGTAGTAGTAGTAGTAGTAGTAGTAGTAGTAGTAGTAGTAGTAGTAGTAGTGGTAGTAGAAGTGGTGGTAGTAGTAAAAGTAGTAGTAGTAGTAGTAGTAGTAGTAGTAGTAGTAGTAGTAGTAGTAGTAGTAGTAGTAGTAATAGTAGTAATTCCTCCATATAAACAAAATACCGAAGTAATTTTTCCAGTTCATCAATTTACTCCCCCTGAATCTGCGTATATTATGAACATGTGCACAGTGATTCCCACACAGCGCCTTTCCTTCCTCCTGGCTCAGATGGGTGCCTGGGCGTGTACTGCGGCGCCGGCAGGATGTGCGTGGTGAACGACAACGGAGACGGGGAGTGTGCGTGCAACAATGCCTGTGACTCTGAGGAAGATGCGCGGCGCAGGGTGAGTCTGCCCTCCTTATGTGCCTTGTGACTGACCTCCATGTTGTTGTTTCTACGTCAGATGCCATACTAGTGTTTCTCTTAATCATCAATAACTCTCATCTGGATAAATTTTCTCCTTTGATAGCCTACAACTTTTTCAAATTCTACTCTTATGTTAGGTTCGTAAATATTTCTTCCGTGGTGAAAGACAAAATCAACCTCCTGTTTCTCCTCTTCCATTAAGAATCAACTTTTAACTCTTTCACTTACCTACTTCTTTAACTCCTTCATATACATAATTCTTACTTACTAACGGACCGAGCGACTGACTGGTTTACTAATTAGTATCGTATAAGAGCCAGTCTGCAGTCGGCCCATAAAGACTGGTATGGACTGATCGAGGTCTTGGCAGGATTGAGTGGCCGAGTGTAGTCCACAAAAAGCGAGTGTTGCAGTTCTATGGTTGACTGGCATAAAGTTTGCAAGTCCTTTGTGACCGGTGTGGGGAGAGGGGATAGAAACTGTTTGCATCATGCTTGCTTGTCTTAGCTTTGTTGCTGCTGCTGACGATGACAATAGTTCATAGACAGGGAACAGTTTAACCTATTGCAGGGTGGAAAGAAAAAACCATTTTGAATGGTGGTGTAGCCCTGTCGATGGCGTTAATGAGTGTAGCAGGAACACCACCACTCTTGTCCTTGCTTGTTGGCACTTGGCGGCATGGCGTGGCATCAGTGCAACGATACACACTTGAACTCCAAATGCAAGCGAGTTTGAACCAGTTGTAGGCCAGTTAGGTCAAGCCAGAACCAGTTGGGCGAGTCACTCACCAATCATGGACTGCTCTTTGACTATACTCGTGGCGTGACACGCACACACTTTGAGCCGGTCACGGATAGTTCATGGACCGAATCTTACGTGGCTGTGCAGGAATTTCGCCAGTTTGCTTGGTCCACAGTTGGTCCCTAGGAAAGACTGCAGATTTCACTGACAGACTACGTGTCGCCTCTGTGATGGGTCTTTGGTTACGTATCTATTTGGCTTCAGTCCATCTTCTTGACATTAGAGAGATAAACAATAATGATTTCAGGTGTGCAGTAACTACAACGAAACGTGGATGTCTGACTGCGAGCTGTACAGGCAGCGGTGTCTGTGTGAGGAGGAGGACCAGAGCTGCCTCAACCCAGAGAACAAGCACGTCCACATTGAGTACTACGGGGAGTGTCAGCAGATCCCGGTAAGTGAACTAGACTGTGCACACTAGGAGAGATGATCGTGGCTGGCTAAATGTATGTCTTCTGCTGAATGACGCGCCTGTTTGAGAACATGTGAGTGTACCTGTTCAGAATGTTATAGGGAGTGTTATGAGATGCTGCATTAAGTGGGTGAAGGGAACTGAATAAACATATGAAGTGGATGAAATGGATAAGTGCGTGGTTGTTTTGCTGCAAGTGAAGTGTTTTAGAGTTTATGCTTGTTGGTATCGATACTGAATGTTGTAGCAAGTGGTCAAGGAGTCTGTAGTAAGTAAATGAAAGGAACCGAGTGTAAATAAGAAGGGAACAAGTTCGTGATGGGTGTGCAAAGTAAAGTGTTTGTTTGCAAGTACCTACGTGAATATTTATACCCATTCTGAATGCTGAAGAGAGTGTTAGCAATCGGTTAAGGAAATGTTTGCTTGAATTATAGGTACAATCTAAGAATATAGGAAGGGAAACTGCAAGAGGCCAATGGCAGTCCCTGTGTCTAAAGAAGAGTGGGTTAAGTATTTGAAAGTTTATAAGGAACACTAGACTGTAAGATGTTTACTTGACGTGTGTGTTTAGAAAGAAGATATGTGAGAGAAGTCATGACACATACGTATAAACCTGAATTGTGTGTAAGCAGTAGTTTGATAGCTTACAATATACTTACATAGCTACTTTTCATGGTGAATCGCTACGTAAACGTTATTCTAAGATACACTCATTCAGCCAGTGCATTAACAGAAGTGCGTTTAAGTGTTCGTATGGAAAAGATATGTAAGTGAAGACATGACACACATAAACCTGAATTGTGTATGAGCAGTAGTTTGATATACGTACTATACATAATTACCTTTTTTAACATTACTCTCAGATTCATTCATTACATTAACAGGAGACATGACACACTTAAACTTGAATTGTTGTAGTTTAACATACGTAGAATACATAACATTTTTTTTACATTACTCAGATTCACTACATTAATACATACATGACATTTAAACTTGAATTCTGTGTGAGTAGTAGTTTAAGATGTGTGCAATACATAGCTGCTTTTTTAACATTACTCAGATACACTCAGTACATTAATTCAAACATGACACAAGTAAACCCAGGTCATGAACGAGTAGTAGTTTGATATACCTACATGTCCATCTTCATACGACTTGACTTCTTTGACGAGGGAGGTTTCAAGATATTTGTCCCGGACTTTTGGCTAATTCTTTGTTTTTATTTAAAGGGAACTGGCATTCAAGTCGGCCTCTTTTTTTTATCTTTTGTTGCCCTTGGCCGGCTTACCCTCTTGCATAAAAAAACACTTAAATGACCCTTTTTTCCTCTGGTTACTCGCTCCATTAACATTACTCTCAAGTGCACTCATTACATTAACAGGAGTGCGTTGATGAGGAGCTGGAGGACTTCCCGAGGCGCATGAGTGAGTGGCTGTTCCATATTATGAGGGACATGGCGGAGAGACACACCCTCAGCGAGCACTACGTCAGGCTGGAGAGGGAGGCGGAGGAGGACCCCAAGAAGCAGTGGTCCTATGCTGTTGTGTGGAAGTGGTGTGAACTTGACTCCCACCCCAAGGACAAGTAAGTGTGCTGAACAGTTGTAAGAGAAACATTAACCCCTTCAGTACAGGGACACATTTCTACCTTGAGTTTTGGGCACGATTAGATGATTTTATTTACATTAGGAAGGGTGTATGGAAGTCAGAAGATTAATGGCCAGAGTCTTCACTATTTTAATCCCCCACATAAGTTTCTGAAGTTGTATAAAATTACCAAATACCTTGAATATGGAAAGGCGTCATGTTACTGAAGAGGTTAATCCTGCTTGGTGCCTTGTTATCTTTTTATGTATTTATTGACTTATTTATGTATATTTTTCTCATCTCTACTATTTAAATGACTTATTTGGGTGTATTTTTCCATCTGCGCTATTTTCTAACTGGAAGAATTGTGAGGGAAAATGTTAAGGCAGTATTTCTAACTGTTTTGATGTGTTGTTTACTAATGTGCTTATTTATTTATTCATGTTGCCTTTTTTATCTGTACTATTTTCCTGACAGGTTCAAAAAGTAAGTGTGGTGAAGAACTGCAAAGGAAGAAAATGCTAAGCAGTCTTCTTAGCTGTTTGGTGTCTTACTTATTCATCTTTTTCTATTTATTCATCTGCGTGTACTTTTTCATCTCTTATTTTTTAACTGGTTCGGAAAGTGTGGTGAAGAATTGATAGGGAAATGTTTGGGCAATGTTCCTAGCTGCTTTGAAGTCTTGTCTATTCATTCTTTTCTATTTATCTATTCACTTATCTGTTCCTTATCGCTACTAGTTTTCAACACGCTCTAGTCAATGTTATTTGTGCTTTCAAGGGAGTTTTCATAAATGTAGTCGTAGTTGGAGGATGATTATGTATTGCTTATCTCCTTGGCTTCTGTAAATGGGTCTAAGAGAGAGAGAGAGAGAGAGAGAGAGAGAGAGAGAGAGAGTGTGTGTGTGTGTGTGTGTGTGTGTGAGTATACCAGACATGGCTAGGAAGCACTGTGCTGTAAGTTTCACCACAAGGATGAAGCGCCTATTCAGAGGCCACAGACTGTTTTTCCTTTTAGTAATGTAGAAGTTCTTTTAACCCCTTCAGTACTGGGACGCAACTTTGCCATGAGTTGGATATGAATTGACGATTTTATTTACATTAGAAAGGGTTTATGGAGGTCAGAAGATTAATGGCCAGAGTCTTTACTTATCTAATCCCACATAAGTTTCTGAAGCTGTATAAAATCACTAAACAGTAAACAGAATGAATATTACAACGCGTCATGCTAATGAAAGGATTAATTTATCAGATCGTAAAAAAAAACACCCTTAAAAACCCATGCTACTTCCACTAGAGCCTTTTGAAATAGAGTGCGGCCCAGAAGTTTTAGAACATGGCAGTTATGATGTAAAAGTGCCTCTCACCTCCCTTCCTCCCAGGGCTGTGTCGCGGCACGAGCTGTTCCCCATCAGGGCTCCCCTCTACACCCTGGAGAACTGCGTGGCCACCTTCCTGGACTCCTGCGACACCAACGACGACCACGCCATCACCCTGAGGGAGTGGGCCACGTGCACCAAGCTGTCCGAGGTGAGTCAATAGCACCAGTCTTCCTGCTCTGGGGCGTTAAGGAAACACGAACTCACCTGAAGGCAGGATAAGGCGTTACCAATGAGAGGAGGTTGGGACAAATGAAGGTCCTTTTTATTTATTTACTCATTTTCTTTTATTTTTATCACTTTGTCTTTTATTTATCTATTTATTTATTCATTTTTAGGGGGGTCGGCTAACCCCCGTGCCAAAATCTGCAAAAACTATTGAAATAATTTTACTTTGCCTATATCTTTTCATCTCCATAAGGAGATGAAAAGATATAGGCACCTCAGTGGGTCCACATCTTTTTATTTATTTTTTTTATCTCCTCGAAGAAATGAAGAAAGGTGAAAAAAAGGAACATTTCATAGCAAGACATTTCAATACATTTATTTTCTTTGTCCAAAACTTGTTACATAGTTTTTTTTAAATACACTCCATGAATGTAGTAAATTGGTGAGCCCAGCGGTGTAATCGCTTCTCCACGGGTGTCAGGTGAAATGCATAACCATTTGTTTACTCCACAGGATGACCTGGAGAAGTTCGAGAACTTCTGCGAAGGCATTCGTGAGGAGTAAGTCTGGTGCTGACATCTACTGAGTGAGTGGAAAGGTGGCCGGTCCGGCTAAACATCCACCATAGTCCCAGAAAAAAAAAAAAAAAATTAGCAGAGTAAGAACTGCGTGTAATCAATCAGATCTTCCCGTGGATGAATGTATTATTTGGAGCCAATACATATTTGTGCATATGTATTATACATTTAGTATATGCATGTTTTTGTCAACGAATATAAAGTCTGGAATATTTACCTTTGAACAGTGGCATCTTTTTATGCTTGTAGTTGTTTCTAATGATCCGTAAGACAACCCCAGAGTAATGTCCTGATGCCACGTGCTGCAGGACGCCGCTAGCACGTCCTGCTATATACAATGAGGCTTTTCATGAGTGGAGTGCTATTGTAAAGGAGTCACACTTGAGCTTGTACCTTAACTTCCTAGTCTAATCACCTTGTGTCAGATACAATGACAAGAAGAGTATTGAAGGAGATATTATCTTTTAAACCTTTAGGTGTACGTTGCTTCCTGGCTGTACAGTTGACACCCCGCCCAGTGGTGGTGTGGGGTGAGGCCTTGATGTGTTGTCCGCTCCAGCACTCAGTACTTGTCACTTCTTACGTAGTTACTTAACTTACACTGCCAGTTGTGAACTTAAGTCAGTCCTAATGGTGCTAAATTTAATGTAATTTTTTTTCTTTTTATTCATCTTATAAATCTTTATCGTCTGCATGAAGCTCTTTCTTCGCTGACCAGTAGACTGTGCTAAGTGACTTTCGTGACCTCACTGTTTCTATTATGTAATGGTTGAAATAAACTGCTTTTCTTATACCTTGTCAAAATGTATCCCTACACCAGCCAGAGTGGCATGTCCAGTCTAGTGTGTACCGGACATCACCTGCTGCTGTAGCACGGCAGTGGTCACACGGTGAACAACCCGCACTCACTTTCACGTACAGTCGCGGTCATAAGTTGTAATCTGTTTCGTCGCCATGATGAGTCGTAACCAGCTCAAGTCCTTCCTCCATTGCTGGTATATTACACTCCTCTCCTCACGACGCACCGCTGCTCAAACCTCCTGATCTCAGCTGGCTAAGATCCATCATAGCGACGAAGTGGGGCTCAATATATATTTTCCTCGCTCTCTAGGTCTAGCAAAACAATTGGTATTCTCAACAGATCACTTGAGGCTGAGAGTAAGTGCTAAACATAGTGGTGAGTGTGGCGGGTTGCTGGACTGCTGCCTGTGACTGTGCAGTGTGGTATGGTATGGGCAGAGCGGAGCGGTAAGATGGCCGCAGATTGCGTCAGCTGATCCTCGATGGGAGCTCCTTGTTTATCTATGACCTGTGGTGGCGACGGTGACTGGCGACTGGCGAGTCTGTGAGATCGGTGCGTGTGTGGGTGACTTCCATAAGTGTTTACATTAAGATTTTCTACATTTTGAACCGTATTTCTTCTTCCTGGAGTGTGCGGTGAGTACATCTGATACTTTAATGTTCTGCAATGCTGTGTGGTGATTCTGGTGCGTAGGACACTAGTGATGACTGGAGAAATGAGAGAACACGGAATAGTATTCAGCTCTCCGACACCGCCATTACTTTATTAAGATTCCCATACGTCTGGGATGTATGGGCCCAGTATGGCATGTCCGGGATTCATGTGTCGAAATCTGCGTCCTGCAGGTTTTTTTAAATCCCTCAAATTTCAGCTTCCATCCATAACATAAGAAAAAAAAATTATATCCCCTTGTAGGGCGAGGGGTTCACCGCGGTTGGCAGTTGGTTTCGGTCAAGACTAAAGATGGCCATACACGTTAAAAAAAGCGTCAAAATTTTGCATCAAAATTTTGACGTGTAACATTAATACAAAATTTTGATGCATAATTGCCCACACACGTAGGCGTTTTTTCCATCAAAATTTAGTATAGTCAAAATCTTTGACATGGATGCATCAGTGGCCATAGACACTAGTGTTCGCATTGGACTCTGATAAACCTCCTGGTAAACGTCGGAAATGGTCAAAAGACTGGTTTTTAAAACGGGAAACCTACGGACACGTCAACCTCTTCCAAGAATTACGTGTTAACGAACCAGGGGACTTCCGTAACTTCCTTCGAATGGATGCGCCATCGTTCGATAATTTGTTTGCAGATTATTTATTTTTTTCTTCAGATCTTCTACTGTGGCGGAAGTAAAATGCTCACGATATTTCTGCAGTAGAATGTCATAGGCCTCGGCTTTCTTAGCACGATTGCTATAATCATCCGACTTAATTCTCCACAAGGCTGGCAAGGTCCGATACACTCCTAAAACTTAAATAAAAAAATTCTTTTCGGCCTCCTTCTTCGCAGACATGGCGATCCTGTCTCTTCGTCAGTCACCTGCGAACTAAACAGTTTGATCAAAATTTTGACAGGAGCCCACACACGCATAAAAAATTTGACGACTCGTCAAAAGATATCAAACGGATTTGATCAATCAAAATATTGCTTCAAATCTTTTTTTTTTTACATCAAAACGTCCTACACACACTCAAAATTTGCATCAAAATTTTGATATAAAAATTTTGATGCAAAATTTTACGCTTTTTGAACGTGTATGGGCCCCATAAGGATAGTCCCAGAAACACTAGGCCAGAGGGTTTCAGCCTCTTTCTCGTTAAGAACCCCTGAGTCACAAGACCATCTATTTACCCGAGCCCCAAGTAATCTGACATCGAACAAAATGTTAGTTTGGTGACTGACACCAACTCAATATGCAGTGGTATTCTGTATTAGACATTAATAGACCATCCAGCTAAGTACCCCTGGAAACCTTCTTGTGAACCACTGCGGTTCATTAACCCCAACCCCAGTTTGACAACCCCTATTATAGAGTGACACACACACACACACACACACACACACACACACACAGGCAGGAACAACACATTTCTTTGTCGGATTAACTTTTATGGCGTTATTTATGATGGAGTATGGGTATAATTTAATTTTGTTTGCTATACAGTACTGTGTTTTTTTAAAAGACGCAATCTCTCTCTCTCTCTCTCTCTCTCTCTCTCTCTCTCTCTCTCTCTCTCTCTCTCTCTCTCTCTCTTCATCTTTGTCTTTCTTCTTCCTCATCGCCGCTTTTTTCTCGGTATAAGTAATATCGCTTAGAGAACCGGAAGAGGAAACAATATCTAGAGAGAGAGAGAGAGAGAGAGAGAGAGAGAGAGAGAGAGAGAGAGAGAGAGAGAGAAGGGAGGGGGGGAGGCTGACTGAAGTAAGAGACGCAGGCTAGTGGTAGTAGTAGTAGTAGTAGTAGTAGTAGTAGAAGAAGATGAAGAAGAAGCAGTAATAATGATGCTGCACAATCGTGGAAAAAGTTTACATCATAGGTGGGAAGAAACAGTAATGAAAGTTCAATTAATCGCCTCTGTGACTTTTGAAAACAATACTAATGATTGAACAACACGTTGAAGCACACGCCTGTTTGTGTTAGCTTAGGGATGCTAGGCTTGTTTGGCGTGTCTTGCTTAAAAGGATAAGAATAATGCCAAAGCCATTCCTGAAGCGTGAATTGTCCACACGAGAGTCTTGCATGAGGCTCTGCACTGATTATTTTATTTATTTATTTTTTATTTATTTTTATTTGGGGGAATAGACAGTGAGGATGAAGGAAGTGGTAGAAAAGTGGAAGATGAAAGGTTTGGTGAAGATATGAAAGAAAGTAGAAGAGAAAAATGTTGTTGAATTGTTAAATGATAATGATAGTTGTTTGTTTTAATTGTCTATACGTATATTGGCTCTGGTGATTCTTTGATTAATTTGTTGATAGGTTTCTTAAAGCAGCCGTGTTCCCTGTCATGTTGGTGTTCATGTATTGTGTTGGTGTACTGTATGTAGTGTCTTTGAGTGTGTATAGTAGTTTCTTTTTTTAGTTGATTTCCTCTTGTGTGGAGTGTTATGTTGATAGGGTTGAGGTTGGCGAGTGTGTGTAGTTCTTCTATGGTTCGGGTGGAAGGATACTTTTCTTTATATACGAAGCGTAGTGCTTTGTTTTGTTTTCTTTGCAGTAAAGGTTATTCTTATATACGGGTAGCTGGTTGAAAAGGGGTAATATTGTACGTACTACATATGAGATTTACTGATAAATAAAGCACGGTGTCAGATATTGTAATACGTCATGAAGATAAAGTGGACGATGTTGAGGTGGAATCCGTTCTGATGTGAGAATATGTGCGAGATTAAAGTAATTCTTATGGATGTTTGTAAGAGAAATTGTAGTGATTCGCAGTGAAGACAACAGAAGGAGTTGTGATTGTTATATTGTCGACGCCGTATCGAACACCTTATGTATAGATATTATTTTTGTTAATTAAAGATAGAAAAAACCTTTGACTGTAAGTAACCAGTAGCTAGAGAATTTGTGCAACGTCGTGCAACAGCTCGGAACACAACATGGTGGCAGCGGTGGGATATAAATGTTGCACAATTGTCGCATTGCAAAAAAAAAAAAAAATTGCCAAATGTTGCAAATTGTAATCTTGAAATTGGCGCAACAGACAGTCATATTGATGGAAGATTAAGTAAATTGGTTGAAGGTGCACTAAGTAGCTGTTGTCAACATGAGATGAGGATATTGAGTACATTAGAAAATATTGCAGTGAGGATATTGATTATATTAGAAAAGGTTTTGGTGAGGATATTCATTATATTAGAAAAGGTTGCGGTGAGGATATTCATTATATTGGAAAAGGTTGCGGTGAGGATATTCATTATATTGGAAAAGGTTGCGGTGAGGATATAGGAAAAGGTGCATATACATATATACGTCTGTGTATGTATTTATATATTGGACAAATATTATTATTGAGATAGCGACTTGATAAGATAAGATGAAGATATAGTGAACATATGCAAAGGTAAAGTGGTTATACATGTTCCGAAGGCAGAAAACCGGCGACAGTGATACTGATATTAGATTAATATGCAGGCA
>NC_059286.1:3635681-3643181 GCF_017591435.1 Portunus trituberculatus
ATCCTTTCCATAAGATAAAAGATAGATAAGTAACTAAATAAAAATAGAATAAATAGAAAAAGTCACACGGGATCAACGTAGGCCTTTCATTCTGCTGATGTGTGGGAGAAGGATGGGGAGGAGAGGGGAAGGGTGGGGAGTATTGGTGGAGGAGGAGGAGGAGGAGGAGAAACGCGGACAGGCAGGGAGGGAGGAGGAAGGTCATCGGCAAGGTTCAACTGCGCTGAATCTTCAGAAGGCAATGCACCCGTCAATGTGGTATACCGCCCTGACAGAGAGAGAGAGAGAGAGAGAGAGAGAGAGAGATCAAAAGGGCCGAATGATAAACCGTAGGCTAGGAAAGGATACATATCAGATAACACAAATATAGATATAGTGTTGATCGGTTAGTTCAGAGTCTCAACCTGAGGTTCGCGAACTTCGGTGGCTGATCTAATAACATCCTTTACAGTACCATTGCATATTGAGTTTGTGCCAGTCACTTAATTCACATTTCCGTGGTAGGTGACAGATTTCACAGGATCATACCTGGCATTTGAATTATACTGTTTAGCTATCGCCTTATCATACAGTTTAACGGTTACAAATATTTACTATGATCTGATTACTACATATTATAGCTGCTTCCATATTGGTATTTACCAATAAGCTAGGAGAGGAATCAGTAATCAGATAAGTACTACTAGCGGGTGTCAGAATAAGAGATTATCATTTATGGTTCTAGAAAGTTCTGTGATATAGTTAAAAGGTTCTCTACACTCTAGAAAAGGAAGACTGAAAGAAGTGGCTTTAATGCAGAAGCTGTGGTTGGGGTGCGTGTTAGGTGGATCAAGCCCCGGAGAAGATGCTAATGAATATGAAGTGGCTGGTAATACATTATATAAATATGTGCAGAAGAAGCAGAACAGGTGAAATTAGATAACAACCAACCTTGCCTCTTGTTTGCTTTTATTTTTCCGGTTGCATAGCTTTTTCATAAAAGTTGTTTGTGTTTTTTGCATTTCGTTGTTGATGGCAAACAATGATGGTTCCTGTCCAAACACTTTGTTTTGTGTTAACTATTCAAGTGAAACAATTACGTAGAGAGAGAGAGAGAGAGAGAGAGAGAGAGAGAGAGAGAGAGAGTTTACAAGTTTCCGTGTCAACGGGTTGTGTGTGGTGTCATCCTGACTAAATATTCTCCTTTCTCTTGTTTGTCTTCAATTTCTGTGTTATTCTTGTGTTTGTGGGTTGGAGGAGATAAATAAATAGGTAGATAGATAGGTAGAGAGAGATCAATAGATGAAAGATATAGGATACGAAAGAGGTAAAGGGCGATAGGAGTTGCTTCCGCCATTGCCGCTGTTACCACCACGCTTCTATTTTTTTTTTTTTTTCCTTTGTTATACCTGGGTTTGTGGGTTGGAGGGTGTGTGGGGGTGGGGGCGGGGACAACTTCCTACATAAGTAAATAGACAGAATGATAGAGAGAATAATATTAAGGCGAGTATAAGAGAGAGAGAGAGAGAGAGAGAGAGAGATAAAGAAAGGATTAAATAAGTAAACAAGAGAGTTGAGGGTTAAACACCAATTATTATATGCACACACACACACACACACACACACACACACACACACGGCCCGGTAGCTCAGTGGTTAGAGCGCTGGCTTCATAAGCCAGAGGACCGGGGTTCGATTCCCCGGCCGGGTGGAGATATTTGGGTGTGTCTCCTTTCACGTGTATGCTGTTCACCTAGCAGTGAGTAGGTTCGGGATGTAAATCGAGGAGTTGTGACCTTGTTGTCCCGGTGTGTGGTGTGTGCCTGGTCTCAGGCCTATCCGAAGATCGGAAATAATGAGCTCTGAGCTCGTTCCGTAGGGTAACGTCTGGCTGTCTCGTCAGAGACTGCAGCAGATCAAACAATGAATTACACACACACACACACACACACACACACACACACACACACACACACACACACACACACCACCTCTTTCCGTGGAAGTGTACTGTTAACATCTCCAACCAGACTAGCTACCACCACCACCACCACCATCACCACCCCAAAACCACACTACCACAACCACCAGACCACCACACCAGAACACAACACAAATTACATAGACTTATTAATCACAACACCATCACAATCACCGCACCAATGCATCCTTGGCGCCCAGACCTGCCCAGTCACCTGCAACCACAACTCCGCCACAGCGCCACCACAGTTAAGACCTCCATACCTAATCAGCTTTTCATATCATTATATCACATCACATCATACAGACTCGATATGGCCTAATTTTGGTGTGATGAGAGGCAAGATGGCCAGCCAGCCGGTCCACGGGTGGTGCTGTCCGCGGCCGCCTCGACAGGGATTTCCCTCCTGGCGCCCACCACCAGCAGGTTGCCATACAGCTCCTTTTCACGTATTTCTTAACTCTTTAATTGGATGTGTGTTTTATGTTTTTAGTGTTTCTATGAGTATTTGGTTGTTAATGAAGTGTTTTCTGCGCTTGTATTTGGTGAATATGTGGCGTTTAGTGGTGTTTTGTGGCCTAAATGAGAGCCAGCTGGTTCCGTAAAATTTACGAATTACCATAGTGAGCTTTTTTATTTCAAGCTTCAACAGGGCCTTTATGGTATCATAGAAACGTTTATGATCTTTTAAGTTTGACACGCTGCCATTGAGTGAAATATGTGTGATTTGTAATGGTGTTTAGTGCCGTTAAACGTATTTTATGTAATTTCTATTATTGTTTGATTACGACTTTAGTTCACGATCTAGGTCGTTGAAAAATGCCTTAAAAGGTAGCTCAGATTCTGTAAAATATGTTACCATATTTGTCGAGTGAAAATGGTTAGATTTTTTTTGTTTTTAATGAATTTAGATTTTAATGCTATGTTTTTACAGTTTTATCTTTAATTTGTTCAATTCTGTTTGTAGGTAAGTGTTGGATGCCTGAGAAGGTCATTCATAAAGTGTAATATTTTTTCACTATACGTGTCAATTCTAAGTGGCTGGACATTTCACTAATTTTAAGAGTGAGAATGTTTTAAAACTGTTATTATACTTGATTTACACAATTCTTAAGTACTAGTTAAGTTGGAGACGTTTTGATGTTTTGGATATTAATTTGAATACTTTTTAAATCGCAAAATATCAAACATTTGTGTTTGGCTTAATTTTTTCTATAAGTCGATTTTGAAATGAGTTCCGTTACGTACGTAAAATCAACAACGGTCACCTGCCTCCCCTTCTGCCAGCTGGCCAGGGGTGTGACGTCATCAAGTGGGCGGCGCTGGCTCAGGCGTCGTCTGCCGCCTGCCTAACGGCTGTGTTTAGCTAATATTTGGCAAACTTAGCATTGTTTTCCCATCACAGGTATCACTAAATGAAACCCCATGACTATGTTTGACTATCTGGTGTTCAGATATAACTGTCATTGGGGGTTGTTGGTGTGGTGAAGGCTTAAGTGTGGCAAATCGGTGGTGGCAGTGGTGTGTTTGCCTGCCACAGCGGCTGTCAAGCGTCACTTGACCGTCCTGCTTGTGTGTGTGTCAAATTTACCTTCCTCTTCATCCTGCTTCACCACAGGTACTGCACTCATGTCTCCCTCAATTCTTCCTCCTCCTCCTCCTCATGCCCTCCTCCTTTTCCTTTTCTTTGTTTTGTGTGATGTTTTGAGTGTGTTTTGGTGTTTATTTGGTGTATTTTGGATGTATATTGTGTGTTTGTGTATATTTCGTGTGTATTAAACGTGGTCGCAGTTTTACATAAAAAACTGGTAATGAGGTTTTGTTCGCTGTCACTGAGAAGGTGAGGCTACCCGCGCACTGCATAGTTGTCCTGTGTGTGTGTGTGTGTGTGTGTGTGTTTGTTTGTTACGGCCTATAGCGCCTGTAGGCACACTTGAAAAGTGTGTGGGAAGCGCTGTTCAGCTTCCGCCCATTAGTGGCGCATGAAATTATATATATATATATATATATATATATATATATATATATATATATATATATATATATATATATATATATATATATATATATATATATATATATATATAAACTAAAAGAAGTCTGGAAAGTCTGGTGCTGACTGACATCTACTGAGTGAGTGGAAAGATGGCCGGTCCCGCTAAGCATCCACCATAGTCCCAGAGAAAAAAGTTAGCAGAGTAGGAACTGCGTGTAATCAATCTGATCTTCCCGTGGATGAATGTATAATTTGGAGCCAATACATATTTGTATTTATGAGGTTGTTCCTGCAGCAAAGATAAATAAGAATTGAGTATTTTTCATTGTTAATTTACATGTTCTCCAAATGCGTATGTCAGGTGGTAGAGAAAGTGTCTGGAATTTTGATAGTTGATAAATGGGAACCCAATGTTTTAATGAGTGGTGTTGTTATTTTGGGTGAATGTTTAACGATGTGTTGGTGATGAGGTGTGGCAGTGGTGCATGGGAGGCAATGGCTTGGCATGGCAGAGTATGGTGTGACTGGTTCATATGCTTAAACGCTTTGGGTGAATGAACCATTAGTGTGAGTACGGATTCTCATACTTCTTTCACTAAGCCTGTAGTCAAGACATTTGAGTTCAGAGACATTTTTTAAACTAAGTTGTATGAATAGATTTCGCTTCCAAGTGATCCGTTGCCCAAACATCCTGAGGCCTCAGTGCTCTGAGGCCTATCTAGTGGAAGACTTCCGCATTGCCCTTCAAAGTTCTACAACGTAAACCCATCATAACATTTAGGTTTCTTATTAAAGAAATGAAAAAGGAAAAAGGAAATTCTTCCATACTGGAATAATATATTGAATTTCAACAGTCTAGTTCGATAGGTATGTAAACCAACAACTGTTCCGTAGAACATCAAAAGTCTCATTACCATTATAAACCGAATGAAGAGATACGCTTCCTTTGAGTTGTGGCTCACAATCACAAGTTATTTTAGATATTCTAGATATTCAAGTACAGTATACATCTTTTGAGTCCTTCTTAGATGAGGATTATAAAATAGAAAATTGGATATCGTAAAAAAAAAAAAAAAATAGAAGAGGATCCGAATCTCTCTTAAGTCTAGGAGACGAATCTTAATGAGGACTGATCTTCCAGGGGTGAATAACCCGGTGGTTGAATCAACCGGAACATTTCACTTGCATATAACACTCGACTTTGCGAAACCCTTGAAAACCTTATATATATATATATATATATATATATATATATATATATATATATATATATATATATATATATATATATATATATATATATATATATATATATATATATATATATATATATATATATATATATATATATATATATATATATATATATATATATATATATATATATATATATATATATATATATATATTTCTAAAAGGAACCTGAGGATTAATGTACCTCTGTTAAACATGTTCATTGGTTTTATTTTTTCTGTTTTATTGCCAGTCTCTGTAATAAGGCACCTACAGTAAAGGGAAGGCTATGATATTGAGAACGTCTGAAAAGTAGAAGGAGAAGGAAAGTGTTAGTGAAATGGATGGAAAAGAAAAGTCTGTAAATTTGAAAAAAAAAACAGAGAAAAAAGTCTCCGAAATATGAAAGTAGAAAAAAAGATCTGTCTGAAAAATGGAAGAAGAGAGGAAGACGGAAAGGAGAGACATGGAAGACTGCGAGAAAGAGTCAATGTATCAAGGCTGTCAATAGCTACGAACCATCTCAATAAGATACACCACCACTGTCACCAACAACCGAGCACCATCACTCCTCGTGCACCACCTGCACCTTCAGTCACCACCAGTTGCGTGACCACAGCCAGATTTGCGAGTGTCCATTTTATGTGTTATTGATTCATCATTTGCTTGATGCTGCAGTAAATCATCTGTCAGTAGTAGTGGTGGTGGTGGTGGTGGTGGTGGTGTTGGTGGTCAAAGTGAGTAATAGTAGTAGTAGTTGTTGTTGTTGTTGTAGTAATAGTAGTATTAATAAGGGTGTTGTTGTCGTTATAGTAGTAGGTCTAGTAGTAACAGTAGTAGGAGTAAGAGCGTTGTTGTCGTTCTCTTAGTAGTAGTAGTTGTTGTTGTTGTTGTTGTTGTTGTTGTATAATTAATATAAATAATTCTTGTTGAAATTGCTGCTGTACCTATTGTTGTTTATGTTGTTGTTGTTGTTGTTGTTGTTGTTGTTGTTGTTGGCAATGATGATGTAGAGGAAAAAGGAGAAGGGGAAGTAGTAACGGACACCTAAATAGTCTGAATGCCGGCGCCACAACACCGGGGTCACACGGCGCCAGTGGATGGAAGGAGGAGTGTGGGAATGTGTTATAGCTTGGACTGTCTTGGTAGCATCTCCAGCATCAACTTGACGGCGTGCATGGAGGTGCCCGGGGACGTCATCACCCCGTAGCTGCCGTGGCCGTAGTTGTGCACCACCTGGAGGAGGAACGAAGGAGGAACGAAATCTTTACAATCTGTGCCCGTATTAGAAAATATATATTATGGACATCCTTAAAATGGCGATAGTAGTGGTGGTAGTAGTAGTAGTAGTAGTAGTAGTAGTAGTAGTAGTAGTAGTAGTAGTAGTAGTAATAGTAGTAGTAGTAGTAGTAGTAGTAGAACTCTCTCTCTCTCTCTCTCTCTCTCTCTCTCTCTCTCTCTCTCTCTCTCTCTCTCTCTCTCTCTCTCTCTCTCTCTCTCTCTCTCTCTCTCTCTCTCTCTCTCTCTCTCTCTCTCTCTCTCTCTCTCTCTCTCTCTCTCTCTCTCTCTCTCTCTCTCTCTCTCTCTCTCTCTCTCTCTCTCTCTCTCTCTCTCTCTCTCTCTCTCTTTTCCTACCTTGAGGGTGTTGCCACTAGGGAAGCTCACGGTCTCCTTCTCCACCCTGACGCAGGGGCGGTAGGGGCGCCACCCAACCCACTCCCGCAGGACCTGGAGCCACGAGGGTAGGATGTAGTAGTGGTGGTGGTGGTGGTGGTGGTGGTGATGATGATATTTTTATAGGTGCATGTTGTTTATGTGCAGTAGCAATATTAGAAACTTGGAAAATTATAGTAGTTGTAACAGTGATGGTGGCAGTGAGTAGTTGTAAAATTGCCACTCAGGTGACGTTTTTCCGTCACCTGAGCGGCGGGGTGCACGGCTTGCCGTGCAGGTGTCGTGGGGGTGAGGGGTGGGTGACCGGCACCCCGCCGCTCAGGTGAAGGAAAAACGTCACCCGAGTGGCAATTTTACAACTACTGCAGTAGTGTCTGGTGGTGGCGGTGTGTGAGGAAAAGACACATTTTACTAGGTAATTCTTCATCGCTTGATGGGTTTCACCGAATGACAGGATTACCCAGATATTTTCCGCTTATTCGCGTCTTACCCTTCTCTATAATTTTTGCAATAACCTCCTTTCCACGCAATAAATCAGGCTTGATGTTATACCGACCCACTCCAACGCCATATCATAAACTTGAGAAGATTGACACGTGTGATCTCAGCTGCAGAATTATTCACATCTCGTATTATT